>NC_056733.1:1399288060-1399493060 GCF_019279795.1 Protopterus annectens
GCCAAAAACAGTAACACATAGCACACAAATCCTGTGTGCCAAACACTCACAGCCTGTACGGCTAGACAACACACCTGCTACAGTTGTGTTAGGTACCTTTATTTTCTGGTACAGTGAGGTCCCGCTCACCAGACTGGACAAGGTGAAGGTCACAATGGTATGCCCGTGGGGCACTATGGTCCACCACATAACACAAGCATACAGGTCAGTCAGAGGCATGGACACATATGACTCAGTCATGCATTATTGTGAACAACAACCCACACACATGGGCATTCTGTGTGACAAAAACACACGTGGCATGTGTGGAATTCAAAGCCATAACTAACTGTGCTATGACAGTAGTGAGAGACGCAGTAGCAGAGTGTGCTATTTGCATTACTGGGGGATTTGCCGTCTTCCGCTGTACTTGTAGGGTGCTGACATCATCTCTGTGTAGAGATTGGAATATGCAGCAGCTGGTGTGTTGTACTGGTTGGCAAAAGGGTCAGTTCTCTCACACATGTAATTGCACACACCCTACTTCCACCCCCCCCACACACACACACTTGCCATTTGCAGGATTCAAACCCCTACCTAACTATGTTATGACACTCAAGACGGACGAATTAGCAGAGCGCGCTATTCGCATTACTGGGAGATTTCTCTTCTCCTGCTGTACTTATAGGGTGCTGACATCATCAATGTTTAGAAAGGGGAATGTGCATCCTGTAGTGTGTTCTCCTAGTTGCCAAAAGGGACATTTCCCTCACACAGACTTGCACACACACTAACCCCCCTCACCCAAACACACACACTTGCCATTTGCAGGATTCAAACCCCTACCTAACTATGTTAAGACACTCAAGACGGACGCATTAGCAGAGCGCGCTATTCACATTACTGGGAGGTTTCTCTTCTCTTGCTGTACTTATAGGGTGCTGACATCATCAGTGTTTAGAAAGGGGAATGTGCATCCTGTAGTGTGTTCTCCTAGTTGCCAAAAGGGACATTTCTTCACACAGACTTGCACACACACCAACCCCACACACACACACACACACACACACACACACACACACACACACACTGAGCATTTTCAGGATTCAAATCCCTACCTAACTATATTATGACACTTGAGGGAGACACATTAGTAGAGTGCACTATCCGAATTACTGGGCATCTGTTCTGCACCTGCAGTATTTATAGGGTGCTGACATCATTATTTCTACAGAAGTATGTACATCTAGTACTACCTGTCAGGTGGGGGATAGCATATATATGCATTTGCAGCCACCTACTTCAGGGTCAGATATGCACATCGCACTGGCAGGTTATGTTCTATACCATGCTTCATGACCACAGGACCTGTAACACACAACACAACCAGTTCGGACCACCCCTCCCACATCCAGGACACACACTTTGCTTCCCTGGGAACAGTGCCAAGGTATGCAGGTGTTCACATATACCATTCCAGTTGTTAACGTCAGGTACAGGTATATTGTGTGTGGGAACTACTCAGGCCTCTACAACATTACCCTACAGCCACTACCAGTTGTGAGTCCATGTGCTATGGCACAACCACTCACCACAGCCACAAGGGGGAATACATATTGCACCTGACCATCTGCAACATGGGTACTCACTGTTCCACACCAGAGGTAGACCACCATTGTTGATATCTGACCATACCCACCTTTCCCTGGATATCCCCACCCCAGGCAAGGTTGTCACTGCAAACAAAGTGTATTTATCAAAAGCAGACTTTACCCTTGTGAAGACTGGGGTGGAAGACTTCAAAGGACCCATGCTGGGGGAGTATACAGGCCACTCTGCATAATCCTTGACAATTGCATTCTATGAGCATGTGGAAGGTTTGCATTGATCATGCTATCCCAAATATACCCATGACTGCTCCACAACAGGGCACCTGTCAGGTGTACACCAGTCATATATGGGCTGTCCAACAGACAGAGTGAGCTAATACATTGCAGAGCAGTAGCCCACAGAGGGAGGACATCTCTGCACAGTACTGGCACGACACTTCAATCCCTCATAATCATCACGACACAGTGTTGACAGTGAAATTGTCCAGACAATGCAGATAAGGCTCCCCTCAGTCTGTTATTGTTAGAGGTCCTCAGCAACCCTCTTCCAGCACACACCAACAACATGGATGTGGCTTAGCAAATTCAACCCCTGGGATCTCCACTGTGTCCCTGCTTGACAGAGGCACAGCACACTAGCCTCACACGGTGCCTTATGTGACCTACTTTACAGTGGCACAGTAGCCTACTGTACTGGGGAGGCAGACGCCAAGCACACTCTGGCTAAGCTGTCATTCCCTAGGGCAAACAGCCTAGTGTTGGCCTCTACACCCATATGTTTAATTGTCAGATGCACAATATTTGTTGCTGATAGACTGTTTGCAGGTATTTATTGCCATAGCATTCCCTGTTTCTATGAACAACTTGTGTATCTGTGGAAGATGTTTGAATATGAGAGGGATCCACTATATCACGTATGTCTCTGTAGTCATTTAACTGTGTGCACTGGGCAGATTGCTGTAATGTGGTTGGCTCCTGGCATAACATGTACAAATACCAGATATGTGTGGCCAACTGCTAAACTGAGATTTGGCCTAAGTGTGTGAGCATGCCCAGTTCAGGCTTTCCATGGCATGTTGTCTGACAAATGTCTCATTTATCAAAGTGTGCAAGCATGCCCAGTGTGAGCTTTCCATATGTTGAACTCTGCAGCCCACCACATTTGTGGATGAGTGTGAACTTCAACAATATCTCACGTTTATGGTTGTGCGTTGTGTGTCATGTTGTGTAGTTACTGTCCAACTGCTTTGTGTCTGAACACAACAGGGATTATACTGTGCCTGCAGGGTTTTCATGGGATACTTTGCATACAGTTGTCAACATCCTTTCATACTGACCTAACACTGTAGTACCGTATAGTATACTGGTTCAGTACTTTCACTGTGGTGGACAGTATCCTGGGCTTTAGTCCTATCACTGCTTTACATTTTCATAGCGAGCACAACAGCCTGGTTAGGGGCCAGTTGTGCACATCTGACCATGTTGCATTATGTTCAGATATGAACTACTTAAACCAGGCTTGTCCAACATTGGTAGTGTATTCCACAACATAGGTGTACATTGCAAACACTAGCGATGTGCCCTAGACCATTTGTAATGCTAGTCGGAGAGTGTGTTTGTCCTTCGACACACATTGTAAGTGGAGTTTGCCATGACATATGTCATGGTTAGTATACTGTGCCTCCATCTACCCGTGACATAACAGTGATACCCAGGATAAACATACCATCTCCCATCCACTCATCAAGATTCCTCTTGAGGAGAGTCGACGAGTGACACTCTGGCTAACTTGTACTGGGAGTTTACTCAAGAGTGGGGGTGGCTTCTGTGTTATGGATCATTCAGTACAGCTTGTCCTATGTATGTCAGTGCTGGGGTTCAGGTCTCTCATGTGTATAGCTCACTGCCATTCAGAATGTACAAGGTGAAGCATGTTCATTGATTCCAGCTTGGACATGGCTTTATACATCAGGCACAGCTTGCCTCTGGGTGGGCAGTATTGCAGTGTGTGGAGCTGCAGTTTGTTTAATCAGGCAACACATGGCATCTGTTCAAGCTCTTTGATACTCCTGGTGAGGTACTTTTGGGGACTTTACAGTTGATGGAGGTGTCTGCTGAGGTACATCCCACAGGGGCTATTGTAGTCAATTGTAACGCTGATGAAGGATGACTGCAGAGCCACAATGACCTCCCCTTATCTAGATCTGACAACCTTCATGATTAGGTGGGTATATGGTATGTTTCTGTAACCACTACAGCCACATGCTTGTCCAATGCAGGATATCTATCAACTTGTGTCCCCAGGTCTCTCATTACATGTTAAGTACTTAATGGGTTAAAACCTATGTGGTAATTGGTGGGCACTTACTGTATATCCACAGGGGTTGACTATACACTTTTCTGCAATTAGCTTGCTAACATGGCTATGGCACCAGTTGTCTGTTTCTATGTGTCCCTTTTGAAGGCTGCAGCATGTCTGACCATGTCAGTTCTGTCCTTGGTCTGGTTTGCAACCCCTCTACTGACATAGGGGTTTATATTTAAGCTGGTGAGCTTATCTATAATGAACACGGGGGTATTGTATGGAAGCCTTTGCAAGGTCCAGCTACGCTGTGTGGACCACATTGCCCTCATCAATGACCTTAATGACTGTTTCAAATGAGTCAAACATGTTTAAGGGGCAGGATCTGCACTTAAGAAAGCCACACTGGGTAGGGTCTGGTGTCAGTAGGTCCCCAATATCTTTATGTCTGCGGTACATGCTGATCCTTTCCATAGCTGTGCAGACCAAGCTTGTCAGGATTCTGGGGTGGTAGTTTGCAGTATCCATTCAGGCAACACCTTTGTTGAGAAGGACCACTGTTGTTGTACACTGCTCTTTGGGTACATATCCTGTGGTAAGGCTGACATTGAGCAGTAGTGTGATTTGGCATTCCATTCTTCTTGGAGTCCATGTTGGACTCAGCCCAGGACACCATCTCATACCATTGCTGCTGTGTGTTTTGCTTTGTTGATGCTGGCTGTTACCTCAGCATCTGCAATGTCAGGGGGCCAGCAGTCTGCTGGGATAGATATTTTGCATTCTGGGGGGGGGGGGTTTGAACTGCACCTGTCAGGTTGGATGTTGGCAATATGTGTGTGTGTTTGGCATGTTGTTTGTAATATTTGAGTGATTCAGAGCATATCTGTGAATTCCCAACAAGGTTCCTACCATCAGTTAAGAAAGCCTTGTGATTATCCTTAGTGTCCTGTACAATTTGTATCTTCATAGGTTCATACTAGGCTATCCACCCTAGGGCATTTATAAGCCTAGCCAGTGTGTGTGTGGCTTTTGCCACCCCTTGCTATATGAATATTATGGCCATTTATGATTTACTTTACTGTGCCTCTGTCTGGACGTGACACAGTGAAGACCCCAGTGTACATCTATGATCATCCATCCACTTGGCAAGATTCCTGTTGAAGAGTGTCAGTGAGGGGCTCTGCCTAACATGGAGTGGGATTCTGTTCCAGGGTGTAGGGAGCCTCAGGGTTATGTATCTGTCCCTCCAGCACATCCTATTTCATTATGTGTTGAGGTTGACATCTCTCACTCTCACAGCTCCAATGGCTTTGGGTTTTCTGGGGTGGAGCATGTCCATTACTCCTGTGTTGGACATGGCCTTGTACAACAGGCATACAACGCCTCTGTGTAGGCAGTATGTGACTGCATTCAGCTGGGGTGTCTACAGCCAGGCAGCATATGACATATATTTGAGACCCTTTATCCTCTTGGTGAGGTACCTTTGAGGTCTTTCTAACTGCTGCAGGTGTCAGGTAAGGTACATCCCAAATGAGGCATTGTACTAGATTATGGGTCTGATAAGAGAACAGTATAGGGGCACAATGACCTCTGTTGACGTAGATGTGAATCCTTTCATGATACGGTGTCCAATATAGACAGTCTTCCTAGCCACATTGGCAATGTGAGTGTCACATAACAGGTTACTGTCCACATGTGTCCCTAGGTCCCTGATTACTCCTTCCATACATAATGGTTTACAACCTATGTGGTAATTTGTGAGTACCTTGTTTGGTATTTGGTGGGACATTCATACTGTCCAGTGTCTTCAGGACGGCTGGGTGGGGTTCCTGTGTGTGAGAGTGTGGTCTGTAGCATGCTACAGACTGTACAGCAGTTTTGCCTACAGTTAGTTGCACATGGGTGGTCTCCGATGCTTCGTGCATTGTCAGTTATCTGGACGTATGGGTGTCTGTGCTGAATATGGATACTCCCCCTCCTTTCATGTTTTGGTCCAGGTTTTGGGGCCATAACGCATGATATGAAGTATAACCTGATAGTACTGGTGTGCTGTCAGGAGGCTTGCTGCAGGTTTCTGTCACTGCACGGACATCAATGTTCTCCATACTGGGGAGGGCCTCGGGAGCATGCATATTGAGGTTTACACGTCTGGTATTGGTCAGCATTACCCTTCTGTTTCTTTCCACTTATGTTTTCTAGGGTGGTGGGTTAGTCTTTTCAGCCTTGCCTACGAAAGGCTCTATGGAGGTGGCAAAAGCCTTATCCAATATCCAGACACCCAGGGGTAACAGGTGCAAGCCATCCCTGGATCAGCAGCGTGGCTTGTCAAGCATGACATCCCAAGCAGACAGACATTGGATCCCCTTGGAATGACACCAGTATTTGTGCCACTTGTTAAAGCTGATCATTCTGTGTTTGTACTGTGGCATCATTCTTGGTGAGGGTAGGATGCTGCAAACGGTCAGTGTCATACCGGCCTGGACTACATAATCGGAGAGCTCATCTATGTCTCTTTTCATGTAGTCCAGGGACGTACATCTCAGGTCATTCACGTCAGCATGGACAATGACTGCATCATATTTCTACTTGCTTTGGGGTGACCTGCATACTTGTGTTATGTGGCGTATTGTAGCAGCCTACAGGCAGCTTACTGTACCCTTTCCCTTGTTCAGTATGGTGAGTGGGACAGCAGTGTGTCTGTCTATGGATTCACCTATTACAACTGTATCAGGCATGTTGTTTCTCCTTCTGGCCTGTGACTGTTTGGCACACCAGCTTTGTGTACTATGTGTTACATGTGCTATGTTTGGAGGTTGTGGTTGCTTGGGTGTCTGCTTTGGAGGCCTCTGTTGGTGTGGTGTGTTTGTAATTAGGGCCTCTGGGAAAGTTTTTCTGTGTTTGTCTTTGGTTTGCAGTTGTGATAGGTCTATGTGGGACTGGGTTTGAGGTGTGTGTGGTTACCTTCTCCTCCTGACTACTTTTGACAGTACTGAGTTAAGGGAGCTCAGCCTCCAGTTTGGATAAATGGTTGCATCTCTCACATATATTTGTATTTCTTGGGGGGAGTTCAGGGTTGTCTGTGTACTTGGGGCAGGTGTAACATTGCCTCAAGATTCACAGATTCAACTTGTAGCTGGCCTTAGTGAATTGTATGTGTGGACATATTTTATTGCCATACTACTGATCAGTGATTACTTCCCTTTTTATGTTTGCTGTATCATGTAGTAGCTTCCTCATTCTCTTGCATGGTTTGGTAATGGCTGGAGTCCACCATGTCAGATGCCTGCGTGTATGGCATTGTGTCTTGGTTTTATTTGGGATTGCATAATCCAAGCATTCCTGGCAGTGTTCATGGAATGCCTGTATAACAGGTTCTGAGGTGTGGCCCATATTTTGCACCTGCACAGGGCCTTTAATGGATTCCACATCAGTTTGGAGGAGTGCAACTTTTGCTTTACACATGTTTTTCACTGTGGTTTTCTGGCCAAGGACTGTGGTCAGGATGTGTATATCCAGTGTGATTACTCTATGGTCTGGTCTTACCAATGAGGGATACACTTCTCATCTTGCCATCCAGTACCCATGTTGCTGATTATCACATCCAGTATGCTTATTGCCCTCTTGTGGGAGTGGTACGTTGTTCCTGGGCATTTTGGTTTATGGATTCTAGGAACTTTTGTCCTACAGTGTTGGAGCTAGTATAATTCTCCCAGTCTATGTCTGGGTATTTTCAGTCACACAATATAATGTGGTTTGGAGGGCTTGATATATTCATGTATTCCAACATAGGCCAGGTGCAGTTCCTGGTGTTAGGATGGTAGTCTGTAGCAGGCTATAAACTGGGAGGCAGTTTTAGCCACTGTTACTTGACCATGGCTAGTCCATGCTGCTTCTTGTTGTGGTACCAACATGGGGGTGTGGTTATCCTTGACAATTATTGCTAGTCACCCTCCTTTTGTAGCTTGTTCCATGTTTTGAGGCTGTACAGCACAGTATGAGGTGTAACCTGGTAGTGTTACAGTGCTGTTGTGAGCCTTGACCCAGTTTTCTATTACAGGACAGATATCAACATTCTCCATACTGGGGGAGTTTAGACTGCATGCATCTTGCTGTTTAGACTTCTGGCATTGGGTAGCATTACATCTAGGTTCTTATCCCTTGTGATACCTACGGAGGTGGGTTTGTGTTTTGAGCCTTACCTATTCAGGGCACACTGTGGGTAACAGCAGCCCTTGCCAGTATCCATAAGGCCTGGACCGATAGGTGCACGCCACCCCTAGCAGGTGGAGCATCATGTCATGCTCAGCATGTCATCCCAGGCTGGCACACATTGGATCCCCTTTGACTAACTGCAATACTTCAGCCAATTATTGCACTTGATCATCTCATCGTCATATTGTGGCATCATGCTTGGTGAGGGTAGGATGTTAGTCAGGGTCATCAAGTGTGCATATACTACATGGTGTTACATTCCTTAACACATGGCATTCATGCCTCAGGTGGTGCTGCAGGGCTGCCTCTGTCGGATGCACATACTACACTCCCTGTACATGTTTGAGAGCAGGTTATGTCATTTTAGGCATCCCTGTTATTATATGAGTGAGTCAAAGAGGGGTATCATTCCCAGGGTTCCTACTGAGCCAGTGTATGTGCTATGCGTTGCCTCTTTGCCAAGGCCAGGGCATACTGGGCACGCCTCCTTCTGCCTACTGGGGCAGGCTCAGGTTGTTCCTCCTCCGAGTCATGCTCTGCCTGTGATGGCCTTGGTAATGGTGGGGGGCTGTTTGGCCCGGCCCTATGCTGGTCCTGCTGCAGCTGTTTTCGCAAGATCATATTATGTAGCATAGCACATACCATGACAATTTGGGTACATGTAGTTGGTGAGTACTGCAAGGCTCCACCAGATGTGTTCAGACACCGGAACCGTGACTTGAGCAGCCCAAACACACGCTCTATTACATTACGTGTTTGTGCGTGTGCCTCATTATGGCGTTCCTGTTCAGGTGTGTGTGCGTTTCTGATGGGTGTCATCAGCCATGGCTCCAGTGCATAACCTGCATCCCCCACTAGGTGTCCATGTGGGATGTCCCCATTGGCAAATGTCTGGTACAGCTGCGTCAAATGCCAGATATGGGAATCATGGTAGCTCCCAGGGCAGCCAGCACACACATTCATTATTATGCCCTGGGCATCACACACGACCTGGCAGTTGATGGAGGGGAAGCCCTTGCAGTTAATGTAGGCCCTACCTTGCTCACCGGCAGGTGCTTTGATGCGTATGTGTGTATGTGCGTGCAGTCTATTGCATCCACTACCTCAGGGTATTCCGCTATTTGCTGGAAGAGACGCATATTGCTGGCCAATACCTCACGGGCATTGGGGAAATATACATGATCACCGACATGTGCTGACATGGCATCCAGGAACTGGTGCAGTACCCTGGAGGCTGATGCCTGTGATATCCCCATCATATCACCAGTTGGTCTCTGGAAGGTACCTGTTGCTAGTATTCTTATGCCAACACATACCTTGGTTTCCACTGGGATGGGTTCCCCTCTGTTGGTTCTGTGTGTGAGGCGTGGCCTGCACAGCTCAACAGTTTGCTGCAGGAGGTCTCTCTCCACTCTATAGCGCTCTATCTCCAGCTCATGTAACCCGTGGTAGGTGACCCTGGGCCTGTACACTCTTCTCCGTCTCCTCACTGTGGGTTGTCTGGCACCATCTGCATTGTCACCACCCTCAGCAAGTAGCCTATGTCTCCTTATGACAGCCCCTTGCATTTCTGCTCTGAGTTCAGCTTTTTCAGTTTTCACTTCTAATAGCTTACTCCTGTCTTGCAGTGTCTCTTGAGAGAAACATCCTGCACTGCTGTTTGCAGAGTTTTAAGTGCTTGGCTGAGCTACTATTCTGCCTGTGTAATTGCCTGCTTCTAATTGTTTTCACCTGCTAGCTCCAGCAGTATTCCCTGCTAGCTTCCTACTAATTCTGTTGTTTCCTTTTTCCTTTCTATTTCCTCAGGGGGGATCAACGCGCATACCAGCAGAAACACGCTCACAGTGGCTTAGACGCGCGCACACATGCTTACACGGTTCAGAATCTGCTTATTCGGGTTAAAATGTGCGCGCACACCAGCGCAAACAGTGTTACAAGTCTGCCAACAGGCTCCCACATGCTCAGTCTGCCTTACACGCGTGCATACTGCCCTACTCGCGCTTCATGGCGCACACGTGCGCATGCACGCCTAGCAAGAAACTTTGGTGTAAGCAACAGTGTACACCTTCCATTTCTTGACTTTCCCATGCTTATGTCTTTCCATGATATGTGTCTGACATCTGTCATATAACACTGACCTCCAATGAACTGCATTTCTTTCTACCATTCCCCCCTGTGATGTCACCTATCTCCTACTCTATTCCTCCCCTTATGTATCTCTTACACTAGTCAAAATGTGCTCATTTGCTATGTGACAGTGGAATTCAGTATCCTAACACTCATTTACATCAGAGTGCCTACTAATGCTTAGTTACATGTCTTAGACTCAGCTTCCCCCCTTAGCAACCACTAAACGGTGGCCATGTTGTTTTTGGTCTGCTGGTCCCTGCATTGTAAATCCATGTATTGCATAAAACCCACATTTGTGGGTTTATAACCTTCATTTTTATGTTTTATACAGCGCAGCCCGTTTGCGCGGGGCTGCGCTGCGTTTAAACATCGGCAATCGCTGAAAAAAAATATTTATTTTTCATATTTGCATCGGGGTACTTTGCCAATGGCCACATATTTGGCCATTGGCATGCTGCCTGACACATATGCACCCTTTATTTGGAGCTGACATGGCTCCATTGTGTTTTTTGCAGAAACGTACTCAATTGTCAACTGAATACATTTCTGCAGCTAAAACGGCTCTTACACGGGCTGCTTTGGGCTTCCTGGATCGCTAATCTACCTCATTTGCATGCCTTTGGGCTGCAAGTGAGGTGATTAGCATATCCACGCCCACTCCATGTAAGAGACGTTTTAGCTGGTCTCTTACACGGAATTTAGGGCTGTTCCTGGATCGCAAAGGCTGCATGGAGTCTTACATTACTCAGACTCCGTGCAAGCCTTCGTGAATCCTGCCCAGTATTTTGTTTTGTTGAAACAGGCTAAACAATGCAATAATACAGTAAATAAACACAGAAAAGGCTAACACACTTCAGTGTGTAGTCCTAAACAGTAAATGCAATTAAAACTCTACAAAATTAGCAATTTAAAACTTTTTAAATGAAGCGAGGCAAGTGCACAACTGAAAAACGATTTGAGACAGTAACACAGCAGAATAAGTAACTAGTCTACATATACAGAGAAGTCTATATATACAGGAAAGCAGCTAAAACACACAAACACTTCAGATGCAGTGCAACCTAGAGCACTTGAGTTGTAGCAATATTAAGGCAATTACAGTTATAATAAATGCTCTAAAATATACTCTATATTTCCAAAATGTTTGAGAAGCACAGTCAGAACACAAGGAGATTCAGGCAAATTTTTTTAAGGGAAAAAGGAGAAACAGAAGGCCTTATCAAATGTTCTCTCTGTATTAGGTAGAATAAGCTAATGACACTAGACTGGGAGGAGTGTCACAGATCAGATTTACAGTTGGGGTGGGCAACTGCAAAGCTACCAAGTATAACAGCAAGACACCAACAGGGAGGGAAGGTGGGGCCAATACAGAAAGCCACAAAATGAAAGTTTTTAAACAGATAAAGGAGCAACGAGACTCTACATGTACAAAGTCCCATTCTCTTGCAAATTTCTGAAACAACTGACTGATAAATTGGGTACCGTTGTCAGAGATGAGTTTTTGTGGACTTCCATGGACTGAGAAATGATGTTTCAACTTGGTTATAACAGTAGTGAATGGTAGGTAGTGGATCGATCTCAAACCAGTTCGAATAAGAGTCTACAAGTACCAAGTACTGTTCATTGTTCCACTCGAATGTGTCAGTGACCACTGTTGACCAAGGTAGTTTAGGAACTTGACTTGGCTGAAGTGGTTCTTTTTGCAAATGCGGTTTAGTACTATTACATACTGAACAAGAAGAAAGTACTCTATCAATGTCTTTCGCTAAAGAAGTCCAAAATACTAGTCCTCTCACTCTTCTTTTGGTAGCTTCAGAACCGGGGTGACCACAGTGCAAAATCTGAATGTATTCTTGTTGTAAGGAAGCAGGAACAACAATTTTAGGACCTTTGAAAATAATGCCATCTTCCATCAACATCTCATCTGTAAGGTAAGTAGGGTTGCACTTCAGGTGGTACACTAGATTGCTTTGATGGCTATCCAACATTAATGTAGTGGTTGAGCTTTTGCAAAACTGGATCAGTCTTTGTATGATCTCTTAGCTCACCAAGTCTTGTGATAGAAAAATTACACAGTTTCATGACACTGAAGTCAAAATTTTCTGCGTCAAGCTGTTCCATTGTATTTCTGGGTGATCTGGATAAGGTATCAGCTGGACAAAGAAGTTTGCCTTTTGCATAGACCATTTTGAAGTTGTACTTACTTTTGCAATTTAAGCATCATTCTTTGCAATCTTGCTGGAGATTAATGCATAGGCCTCTTTAAAACAGTAACCAGAGGTTGATGTTCAGTTTCAATCTGAATATCTCAACCATAGATATAATCATGAAACTTGGAACATGCGAACACTATTTCCAAAAGTTCTCTCTCAATCTGAGCATATTGCATTTCAGTTTGGGTAAGTGTTCTAGATCCATACACTACTGGTTTACCCTCTTGAAGAATAAATGAACCAAGACCAAATTTTGAAGCATCACAGGAAAGAGTTACTGGTTTGTTGACATCATAATATCTTAATGTAGGTGGAGTAGCTATTTTCTGCTTAAGGACTTCAAATGCTGTCTGATGATGTTCTAACCATGACCATGTAATATTCTTACATGTTAGCTCTCTCAAAGGTGCTGTCAACTCTCTGAAGTGTGGTATAAACTTGCTAAATAGTTGAACATATCAAGAAAACATTGTAGAGCTTGAACATTATCTGGTGCTGGCATCTCAAGAATGGCTGCTTGCTTGGATGGGTCTGGTCTTAAGCCAATGCTAGTAAACAAATGACCTTCATACATAACTTCTGGTAGTCTGAATTTGCACTTTAGAGGACTGAGCTTTAAGTTCACTTAATATGCTGTGTCTAGAACTCTCTAGATTTCTGTCATGGTCTGCTTTACCATGGCCTTCGACTAACAAATCTAGTATTATGGCACAAGGATAACCTGAAAAAAATTGATCCATTGCATGCTGAAAGACTTCACTTGCAGAATTTATTTACTCCAAATGGCATCCTAAGAAATCTGTATTTTCCAAATGGTGTACTGAATGTAGTCAGTAATGAACATCTGCAAACAAGCATCACTTGCCAAAATGAACTTATGCATCTAAAACACAAAAAACAGTGGCATTCAGTATTAGAGCTGCGACTTCGACTGTACACATGGGATGCTGCTGTCTTTTTAATGCTTTATCCAAATCTCTTGGGTCAGTGCATATTCTGATTTAATCTGATCCTTTTTTGTGAGCTGCTACCATGGACGACACCCATTCGGTAAGCTCTGTAACTGGACAAATTACACCTTGCTGCACCATTTTGTATAACTGAGCTTTGACTTTATGCCGCATAGCTATTGAAACATTTCTTGCTGGTATTGCTACTGGAGTGATATCTCGGTCTAACTTCATAGAATACACAAATGGAAGTTTGCCCAACTTGTCATCGAAAACATCAGCAAACTCTAACAAAATAGTGTTAGTGAAGCTGGAACTGGGACATTTGTTTATTTGATGAACTTCTTTGGTAAAGGAAAGCAGATTCATTCACAAACTGTCTCTGAAACCCAGTAATGACTGCACAGGTCTTCAGACTACATAGAATAATAAGCTATAACAGTTCTTGGCCACATAACATGAAAGCACTACTGAGCCTTCGGTTTAAATTTCTTCACCTCCATAAGCAATAAGCTTTGCACAGCTGGTCACATTTAGTTGTTCACTAGCTCTCACTTCAGCAAAAGGATCTGCAGACATAGAACCAGTGTCTACTTTGGGAACACTGGGTTTACCATTGATCTGGACAGTAAAAAATACTTCATTCTTTGCCAATACATCTACCACATTAATCTTTTCACCACTTACTGATAATGCAATCTACACAGAAAGCAGACTTTTGCAGATCAATTTGCTTTTTCGAATGACCCATTTTTTTTATAAAAGTGTGAGGCTTACTTGATATGCAAAATTTTTGAAAATGGTTCCATTTCTTACATTTATGGTATTGCTCACCAAATGCTAAGCACTTTTCTCTTTTAGACTCATGGTTGGCACCGCAATTGTGATAGTTAAAGTTTGATTTGGGTTTTGCTGATTCACCCTTGTATGGCACTGAGCATGCTCCTTTAACTGAATTTGTCTTAGAACTTGCTGGAAGGTTGTAGGACCTCCTAGGAAAACTGACAGGGGCAGCAGCTGCCATGTGCTTAGGCCCGTTTCTGCCTGCCACATGTAGCATACTGTTTACATTTGCTCTGGAGCTTGCTGAAACCATGCTCTTATCACTTGCAAGCATATCTGTGTGGCTTTCTGTAACTTCATGGATTTGGCAAATCTCAATAGCTTTGCTCAGCATCAAATCACTGTCAGAAATCAAAATCTTTCTCACAGCAGCATTACCACCACACACAAGCCTGTCCTTTATTAACTCATCTTTCATGTCACCAAACTTACACGTTTTAGCTTTACTTCTCAGGTCATTAATATAAGCTGCAAAAGTATCTTCTTACTTTTGATCTCTCATGTAAAACAAATGCCTATCTAATGTAACATTGGTCTGATGGTTGCACATTTCTCTAAATCAAACCCTCAAACACTTGGGGTCTTCCCCTGATTCACCCTGCACAACAATATGACTATTTGCCCCTTCACCTTCATATGCCGCTGGTACATATACAAATGAAAGCTTCCTTTCTATGGCCTCTGATCCAGCTAGATTTAGCAAAATGAATGCCCTGGTGCATGCATCTTTATCAGAATAAGCTGATTGTATGAATATATTGTATTTTTGCTCAAATATTCTCCAATTCGCTGCAATATTCTGATCAAATACAAGTGGTAGTGGTTTGCAAAAGCCATCTGCCATATTAATACATCTCAGTGAAGACTTTTGCCACTATGCACAAACACACATATACCTGAAATTGTAACTATGTCCAATAACACAGCAATCTTATGTATAACTGAACTTTGTGAAATACATTTCCTGGGCACTGTAATACTCTTGAAATCACCATACTGTAAAAGTCACTTATTTTAAGAAACATTTCAAATGACTACACTATGTGAATAAACTGGGCAGAAGAAGCTCAGAGTGAGAAACATTTTCCCTTGGCAAGGGAAGTGATTTAACTGAAAGGTAATGATACTTTAATATGATAATAAAAATAAACTTGCCTACAACAAGCCACTATGTATCTGGGACCAACTAGGTACTACTGTGTGTCTGGTATGGGACCAACCAACACTCAAATGATGAGAACTGAAGACCAAGAATGCCAACATGGGATATCTCAAAAAACACTATGGGCAGAAACTGAATACACTTTTTTTGTTTTTAATCTTCCCACTTAGCTTTTCACAATCCAAACCTGTCAGCAGCACAATAAGTAATTTCTAACCTTGAATGCTCTTACAGAGACAGGCCTTCTGATGTGATCTTGCTTTCTTGGAAAGCTACTTTTTGCCCATAATGCACTGTGAGAGCGCAACGGGTGAGATCAAGTCACCATACTCTCCCCAGTCAGTTTACTTTTAATGAAAGTAGTGAGAAATGATTTGAAAATCCTTAGCAAAGGTATCAGTGCTATGTTTGCAGTAATTCTTGCAATTCCTACATATGTATTATACAAACTATAAAACTGCTTACAGAAAAAAAAGTTATGTACTCACCATAATGTTCCATCTGTGTTGTCCATTTTCATTCTTCTTCAACTAATGGGTTCGGATCCAAATTGTCCATTGCTAAAGCTCATGGCAACTAAAAACTCTCAAGCTTCTCCCTTATCCAAAATGCACCAACCCCAAGTACTTCAGATCTTATTTGCTGATTTTAGTAGAAAGAAATATTTGCAGTGCAGTTAAATAAGGAGATGACTATACCTGGAGATCAGTATAAAGAGTGACCAGCCACTGTTCTGCTGTATTCATCTGTGCAATCCAAGGAATCTGGTGCATTCTGCTAACCATAAGTAGCAATTTATACTGTATTGTGCACTTTTAAACTGTATTTTTGCTGTATTGCTGATTTTTAAAACTGTTCTTGCTGATTTGTTGCACTTATTGTCTGCTGTAGAATAGACTAGATTCAGACCTGTTGAATCTGGTTTTGTTTGTTAAATTGAGCACTAAACCAGACTATCTTTTGCTGGAGAGGGATCCTCTGCACCCTTGTGGCAGGAGGATGCAGTTAGGACTCATCTGATTGAAGGTTGCTGGCACAGGACTCAGTTTTGAGCTTTTTATTATTGGTTAAATTGTTTAATTCAGTTTGCTCACTGTTGCTACATAAGCCCCAGGTTTGCGCTTGTTTTAACACAGCTCCACAGAATTAGGTGACTAGCCACTGCTCTGCTGTATTCATCTGTTTATGCATAGTGCACTATCTTGCAGTGTGGATAACCACTGGCAGTTATAAAAGTAAAAACATCAGTAGATAAATTCTCTCTTAGTAGCTGCCCGTGATCCAGCCAAGAAGTCCTTAAATTACACTTAGCTGCTCAGAGAGAACCTCAGCTGCACTTTTGCCCCTTAAACAGTCCCAAGCACATACCACCAAATCTATAACAGTCTCACACCATTTAGAGAACCCCCACTAGTACAGACCCTTTATAGCACACCCCATTAGTATAGACCCCGTTTAGAGCACCCAGTTATACCACAGCCCTCCAACCCCTCCATTTTCTCTCTCCACTGTAAAAACAGGATTTAACCTAGCATTATGGATGGTCAGTTTTCCTCCATTTCTCTTACCAGCCTGATTGACAAAGGTATCCTGAGGTAGTGTAGCAACTGCCTCATGTACACTGACAACCCTCTACTCCTAAACAGTTCAAGTACAATTTATGAGAGATGCACCTACACTAAGAATCCGGAATCCTTGCTCTTTCACCCACAGAACAGCAGCACTGAACAGCCTGTCAGCTCACATACTACACCTCCTATGCAAACCATGCACTCAACACATAAACCATCATACGCAGAGCTACTCACCAGAAACCTACCTAAACACCAGAGACCTTCCGAACACAAACATGCTATAATTAATACAAAACCTGCAGCAATCAATACACACACAAAAAAAAAAACAAGCACCAGTGTCTTGTCAAATAAGCCCCTAAAGCAAAGCACATCTAAACCATTTTTTTTAGTCATAGGTGATTCCACTGTGCAACACACAGATGCCCCACTCACCAGGATGGACAAGGAGAAGGTTATGGTCAGCTGTGTATCAGGTGCCAGGATCCATCAGATCACACATGCAGTCTCTCAACAAGTACCGTTATGACTCAGTCATAGTTCATGTTGGTGTGAATGACTTGAGATGTACCTCACTGAACATGATTTAGCTCTATGAATATGTGTCACAGGCAGGTATGTCCCTAGTCTTGAGCAGAATTCTACCTTCACCTAGGATGATATAGCAATATACACAAATTAATGACTAATTTCAACAACTGGCTTCATTTCTGATGCCATTCTAAGGGGATCCAGTTCCTGTCAGCTTGGGATGACATGGTTGACCGACCATGCTGCTTTGCCAGAGATAGTCTTCACCTGTCATCTCTAGGCCTTTGATTACTGGTTAAGGCACTTGCCTCTCCCATAGTGCCTTTTTTAGGCAAGGTCTCAAGAACAAAATTTCTGATGTGAAAATATCACTCTCAAATAAATTCTTACAGCATTTAGAATCTAATACTAGTTTCCTTAAGTTTATATCATGTTTTTCATTTCAAACTGTTGATTTTCTTGATCTATGCTTATCTAAGAATCAGGAAGGATGAAAAGACACAACTTTATACAGGAAACTCTGTTGGAGAAATGGAATATTGCATCATAATAGAATGCATCCCACATATATTTTTTTCCAATATTAAGGGTCAATCAATGACACTGTCTAGGTTACACAATGATAACATCCATTTTGGTACGGCGATGGATGGCTTATAAGTGATGTTAAGTGTAGGGGTTATTTGAAAAAAAGAACTTGATAAGTCCTCATGTGTTGCTAACGTGAGATATGAGGTACGTCCTTATTATTCTTCTGCCAAGAAATTACCCCAACGGAAATGTAATTTTAATGACAGGAATAAGTTTATCCTCACCTATTCCAGTGATGTCACGAATATATGTGAAATAGGGGGAAACGCTCATGTTAGGGAAGTGGTGAGTGACAAATCCTGCTTTTTATTTAGCAACGTTTCTTTGAAAAGAAGTCTTTGTTATAAACAACTTAGTGTTAGAGCACAGGATATGCTCTTGTCACAAAGGTTGGGTACTTATTCCTGTAATCGTTGTACAGCATGTAGTTTTATTTCCAAAAATAAGTGTTTTATTCAACATATGAGTAATAAGGTGTTTACTCCGAGATTTTATACTGATTGCACTAGTTATAACTTGATTTGTCTTGCAATCTGTAATAAATGTGTCAGTTTTTACATTGGGAAAACTACACGCTCCCTTAAGGACCATATACTGGAACATGTTGGTTGTATGGCGTCCATACACTAGATTGAATTTTCACTAATTCGAAATAGTGCATGGAATGCTCACTGCAGCGAAAGTGCACTTAATCGAAAGTGCACTTACGCGACGTTCAGTACAACGAACGGGTGTTGCACTGAATTTCCGTGCAGTACTCACAGACCTTAGGGTTAGGGCATGGGTTAGGGTAAGAGGATAGCTTTACTATCCCCTTACCCGTGCCCTAACCCTAAGCTTGTTTTTTATGTCCTCCACTGTGCTGCGGTGTTTTCGGTGAAGTGCACTTATGCAAAAGTTCACTTTCGTTAAAGTGAACTTTCGCAGAAGTGAGGCTTCCTATTACAAGTTCGAAGTAGTGAACTTTCGTTCTTGTAATAAGAATTCGGTTGTATACATAAGAATGATGCCTCCAGTGCACTCGCAAAGCATGTTACGGAGTACAACTATATTTTTTTCATTTAGGGTATTACAGAAGATCCATGATGGTATACAATTGGGGGAGTTTAATAATAAGGTGGAGTTGATAGAGATGAAATGGATCATAGCACTACAGGCACACAGAGAGCCAGGGTTGAATGTGTCTGTTCTGAAATCACGTGAATTAGTTCACTGATTTTAATTGTTCTATTAATGCTTTCATTTGATTGGTGTACTTGAATTTTTAACATTTTAAATATACTATTGTGACTGATGTGTGAGTTTATGATCTGATAAAGCAGAATTTCCCAAGTGCTTACCTGACATTAAAGTTTTTCTTTTAGATCTGCTGTGTTGGTTTGTGTATCACATTTTTGTTTTATTTACTGAATGTTTTTTTGTTGGTACTACTACCCTTCAGCCACGAGGTTTGATTTGTGAAAATATCACTCACAAATAAATTAAAGGTTATGCTGCTAAACACTAGGAGTTTAAATCAGAAACTACACTCTCTGGAAGCACTCCTCTCCTTGGAGGATTGTGGCATCTGTGCAGTCACAGAAACCTGGTTCAGGGCCAAAGAAAGTACCCCGACCTTGTTACGGTTACAATGCCTTCCACACTTTCAGATCACACAATGAAAGTGTGAAAACCAAAGGAGGAGGAGTATCTATCTTAAAAGATAAATACATCTCTAGACTGGTTAGAGAGAATAACTCTATGGAGTTACTCTAAGTTCGACTAACTGAGGGTAAGATACCCCCCCTTCAAGTCACTGTTAGCTATAGGCCCCCTTCAATAAATCAAGATACCCACACTGCTTATTTGGACCTTCTTCAGTCAAATTAAAACCAAACACTCTAGTCATGGGTGATTTTAACTATCCCTCCATTGAATTGGAAACTTATATGAGTACCAACATGCTTGCACAAAGGTTCCTGGACAAGGGGTTCATATATTCTTGACCGGGTCCTCACCAACATGGGTGACCACTACACAAACACAACTATAGGACCCTCACTGGTTAAATCTGATCACAAAGCAGTCACATTTAAAGTAGCTATAACAACTGAACCCCAGTGAAACTGGGGTAAAAAATGTCACCAAAGCTAATTATACCCTCCTAAGGGAATGGCATAAATAATCTCCAAGATTGTATTCCTACAGATGGCATTGACAGGTATACACAGATGTCCTGTACAAACACACAAATGTATTGACAAAGCTGTACCCGATATAATCAAAACAAGAATCTCAAGAAAAACAACAGCCTCCCTGGTGGACATGTAGCATTAATAAGTTATACAACAGGAAGAAGCTGCTATCTAAGAATAAAACAGAGAGGTCCCAGCACTGGAGGAACACCCTCCTCTGCTTGAACAAACAAATAAGACAACTTGCAAAATCCTCTAAAGGCAACTTCAAAAAGAATTTAGCAACCATAGCTAAGGATAACCATAAGGCATTATTTAGCTATACCTGTAACCTAAAAGGTAGGACCCAGACGTGTGCCGAACTAGCTGTGGATGGCATCACACACACACACACACTGATCCTGCGAAAATAGCTAACCTATTAGTCGATAGGTTTGGCAAAAATTTCACCCCCCTGTCCCCTCCAAACATTCCACCACACATTCTCTCTACATCTTCCCCAACTTACATCTCCAAAGGGCAAGTCATTAATGGCCTCTCAAAGACCAAAAACACAGCCTCTATGGGACTGGGTGGCATCCCAGGTTGCATTTTAAATGGTCTAAAAAAAAAAAAAAAAAAAGTTATGTACTCACCATAACATTCCATGTGAGTTGTCCATCTCACCTTCATTCTTTACTGGGTTCAGGACCAATCCTTGGTTCCAACTCAGCCATTTAAAAAAGCTCAAGGTCTCCCAACTGGCTCGTGGCTTATTCCCTATCCCATAATGCTCGCTGAGATCCAGAATTGGATGAAGGTCCCCTTTTTTTGGCACTAAAAAGAAGTAAGACTAGGTGCCAGATCTTCTTTGTCCTGCCAGGACCTCTTGGATTGCTCTTTTTTGAAGAAGTTGTTGAACGTCTTTGGAAGCCAACTCCCACTGACTGGGTGGAATGTCTAGGAGGTAACGATTTACTGGAGGGGGTTGTGAAAAGGTAATGAAATAGCCCCTGGAAATTATATTTAACACCCACTAATTGGAAGTAACGTTTGTCCAGACTAGTGGGTGTAAGAAAATGAGACCCCCAACTGCCTCCAGGGCAGAGCAGTCGGGCAATGCTTCAGGAGTGCTGATAGGGCTGCTCAGAGAAGGGTTCCCTGGAGACTTGATTTTGTGGGCCCCCCATTCCTGGAGGGTGTCATCATCCATTGAAACCTCTCCCTCTGGAAGAGGATTTGTCAGGAGTGTCCTGAAAGGGAGACTGCACCTTATGGAACCACATTTTTCTGGTTCCCCATTGGATCTTCGAGCAGGAGCTCTGGGGAGCCAAAAGGTTGATCCCTTATCCAGACAGAGTCTTACCTTCCAGTTCGCTGCAGGTCAAAGTGTCCTTTATGGATGGTCCAAAGAGAGTGGAACCATCAAAGGGAGCATTAGTAAACATCTGATCACAAAGCTCCACTAACACGCACAAGTGTAGCAAGGCATGATGCCGCAAGGCAATGCCTGTCCCAGTGGCTCAAGAGGTAGACTCCGTGGCACTGGAAATTAACTTCTGAGGAATTTGCGAAGGAGATCAGAGTAAATAGCTTGGAAGACACCTGCTTGAGGTTCTCTGCTGGCAATAACTCTGCAAGGGAGGTGGAAAGCTCTTGGACTAAATCCCTTTGAAGGTGGATAAAATGTGCCAAACAGTTTGTCTCTCTCAAGCCAAAGGTAGCTGAGGCATACACCCGCTTCCCAAAATGGTCTATCACCTGGGACTTCCTGTTTGGGGGATGGACCATGGAGCTGTGCGCTGCAAGCTCTTTCTTTGTGGCTGCGGCAACCATAATGGCATCAACTGGTACACTTTTGCTCCAGAACAAACAGTTTTGCAGGGGGACTAAGGAATTTGTCGGCCCTCTTTGGAACAGGCTCCACTGTGTCCAGTTCCTTCCAGGCCCTGCTGGCGATCAGATCCACTAAGTCGTCAGCAGGGGGGGGGGTCACCCAGGAGGTAGACAGGCCCGTCCCAAAAGCCTTCAAAAATATGGACTCCTCTGAAGATGGGGGTTGGAAAGACCATCCGCCCTTTTGTTTCACGAGCTCAAGGATGTCACATTTGGAGACATCACTGGGCGGAGATTGGAGGCATCACTGGGTGGAGATCTGGTGGGCTTATCTCCTTCCTTGAGGTCCATATCCTTGGTGAAAGACTCAGTGGGGGAGCCCAAGTGCCTCATCTTGCACTTTCTCTTATGATGAACCTCCTCTGCTGGTGGCTGTGGGGAGGACTCGAAAGAGACAGAGACTCCCAGAAGGGAGGAAACCCCCTGAATGCTCAATCAGGAGGGCTGACCCAGGACAAGATGTGAGGCTTCACCAGCCGAGGTAGAGGGAGACCGTGTAGGACATGGAGTTGCAGCAGAGGAAACGCAAGACCTGGAGAAGGTCTTCTCTTCCACCAGAAAGCCAAGGGGCTGCAAGTCGGCCCATTCCCTCACATCCAAGGAGAAGTACCCCAAAGAGGAGGAACACATCCAGAAACAGCCCCCGTGACCCTGGATTATACTGGCCTAGAGCTATCGAAAGCCAAAGCGCCGAGAGGAAGGGATTGGTCTGAACAAATGGTACCAGAAACCCCCACGGGGCTGGCATCGGCCACTCTAGTACGGGGCTCACCCAGTTCTGAGGGTGGAGGAACAGAATAAGCCAGGGATGCTGGTCGGGACGAGAAAGGGGGAATATTCATCATCAGAATCTGGCCACAAACTTCTTGGTCCCTAAAATCCAAACCCAACAGGGTTGGATGAGGAGAACAAGAAGCCAGGGGAGGACAGGTTCCCCTGGCCAGATGGATAGGAGAAGACAGACAACTCAACTCTATCTGGGCCTTGAGAAAACTCATCATCCTTTCCATGTCTGAGGGTAGAAGACACCTAGAAAATTTTAAGGAGGAAAGGAGTGGGTGGACGTGGAGGGAGACCTCCCTGACTTACTGCAGGGCTCTGGGGAATGGATCCAATGTCTCGGAGCTGAGATTTCTGTTTTGAGGTGGAAGGGATGGGCAGGCTCCTCCAAGAAAATAATCAGATCCGATGACCCTGTCTGATCCGAAGGCCTAACTAGCTCAGCGGACAGACCTGATGAACTGGTCGGATCAGAGGCTGGCCCCACCTTTGTCAGATCCAAGGGCCTCTGATCCAGAGAGGACCTGGATCTGAGTGATTGCTCCATGGCTCTCAGCTCCAAAGCGTCATCCGAGGTGGTCCAGGTTGGTATCAGGTCCAGAGACTGGGATACAACAGCTGCGGTTTCTTGGTGGGAACTGGTTGCAGAGAAGGGGTCTTCCTCTTTGGGTCAGAAGAGGAAACCTTTGAGAGGGAAATGAAGGGTCCCCCTTGAACCAGACCCTTCAGAAGTAATTTGTTGCAATGCTCCTCTAAGGCCCTGGGGTCAAATGCAGCACAAAGGTCACACAACTTCCAGGTGCGGGGCACCCAAGCAATAAACACAATCCTTATGCATATCGGAATAAGGCATTTTCTGACCACGAGGAGCACTTTTTAAACCCAGCATGCCTATCAGACATTCTAACAAGTTATAGCTACTACTAACACAGAAAACAACACTAGAGCAAATATCTGAAAACAGATAAATTCCTAACGGTTAAAAGAAGAGAGATGGTGCCAAAAGCCCACACACACACACACACACACACACACACACACACACACACACACACACACACACTACTAGTCTAAACTAAGCTAGAGGAGGGGAGGGATCAACACTAAAAAGAACAGTAAACAAGACTACACTACTCTAGAAAACTACAAAACTAAGCTAAAATCAGGAAAAAAGTAGAAACTTTTACTTAACCAGCCACAGTCAGAGGACATGCATCTGCACAGGAAGCATGGCAAACGAGATCCTGGGATTAGAGGGCAGCAGGGCATTATGGGAGAGGGAGGAGCCAAAGCCTTGGATCCATCTGTTGAATGTTGCTGGCTCAGATCTGATGTTGGATCCTAGATTCTGTGGTGATGAATGAAGACATGGATAATATCAGATGAAATGTTTTCCATTTACTAGAATAAAGCTAATGTGTAGAAGGTTTATGGGAAAAAAGAAGTTATGTACTCACCATAACGTTCCATCTGAGTAGGTAACTTCATTTGTCAGCAACCTGTGGGTATCGGATCCGTCCTGGATCCGAGCCGGCAGCTTTCCAAGCTAGAGATCTGAGCTCCAAGCTCCTCCCCTTACCCATAATACCCTGCTACCTCCCTCCAGTCCTCAAATCAAGTTTGACGAATTACCAGACAACACCAAGACAAACAATACCTGAACATCCTAACCTGATGCATACCAGGACTGAATCATTCTATCATTCAGGTAACGAAAGCCAGGTTAGGGGGAAGGAGGGGGGGTCGGTTGCTGACAAATTAAGTTACCTACTCAGATGGAACGTTATGGTGAGTACATAACTTCTTTATCTGAAGTAGTTAACTTCATTTGTTCAGCAACCTGTGGGACAGAGTCCCCAGCTACCAAAGAACTTGGGAGGTCATCAAGGAAGGATATTCCGGAGCACTGCAGAGCCAAAGGCCGCCCTCCCTCTGGATATCGGATCTAATTTATAATGTGAAATAAAGGTATGAGAAGAAGCCCAAGTAGCCGCAGAACAGATGTCATCCAAGGGAACTCTTGACCAAAATGCAGCAGAGATAGCCATAGAATGGGCAGAATGAGCATGAACCCCCAGGGGCTCCGGCTGACCAGAAAGTTTGTATAAGAGCAAAATGCAGTGAGATATCCATCTAGCTGGAGTCACCTTCATTACTGGTTTACCCAAGGATGGCTTAGCAAAGGAAGCAAAGAGCTACTCCGACTTGCGAGAGGCAGCTGTTCTGTGCAAGTAAAAGCGCAATTGTCTATGCACATCTAATGAATGCAGTCTGTACTACCCCTTGTTCTGATAGTTAGGGAAGAAAAAGTACAGTTTTGTACCTACCATAAATGTAGATGTTCGAGTGCTCATACAGCTGCAGTCATAACAGATGGGTTATCCTGCCATCAGGCGGGTCCTCGGTCGGCCGAATTCCAAAGTCTAGGTCCGGCGTTGGTTGTCGTCGCTTCCTCCCTGACATCAGTGTGGCAGGGGTATAAAAGAGGCAGCCAACGCCATTTTCTTCAGTTTTTCTTGCCCCAGATGTCAGGTGCCCCCAGAAGGAAGGCAAACATAATGTTATGCAAAAATGCAATGTTGATAAATCAAAAACAGTAGTTGCAAGCAAATACACCATAAAAGAGTACCCCAAAAGGTTATATGAAAAGGGTTTGTCATAAGGCCTGTCCTAAGAGGGGTTGGAGGGAGGGAAATCTGGACTGCAGCTGTATGAGCACTCGAACATCTACATTTATGGTAGGTACAAAACTGTACTATGTTCATCGTGCATAAAGCTGCAGTCATAACAGATGGGTAGAATCCCAAAGCTAAGTAAGGATGGCAGGCACTAAGTGGAACTAGGAGGGGCTAGGATGCCCTGCAGGACTGCTGTGGCAAAGCCCGCTCTAGATTTAGAGTATAGTGGGAGGTGATAGTGCTTGGAGAAAGTGTGCACTGAACTCCAGGTGGCTGCTTCCAAAATATCCTTGGTAGGGACCCCCCTGAGGAAGGCTGCAGAGGTAGCTGTGGCTCTGGTGGAACGGGATCTGATGCATGCAGGCACAGTTTTTCCATGAAATGAGTAACAAAAGTGTATGCAGTGGGCTATCCATTTTGAAATTGTCTGTTTGGAAATAGCCTTTCCTTGAGCACCTGCAGCATAGGACACAAAGAGTTGTTCAGATTTCCTGAATGGCTTTGTCCTGTCCAAATAATAATGAAGTTGTCTGTGAATGTCCAAGGAATGTAGTAGTCTTTCCCCTTTGTTTTGTGGATTAGGATAAAAGGTAGGTAAGTGGATAGTCTGATTCAAAGCTACACTGGACACTACCTTTGGCATAAAGGTAGGGTTGGTTCGTAAGGAAACTCTGTCCTGATGGAAAATGATGAATGGTTGCACAGCCATGAGGGCCTGTAGCTCCGAAACCCTGCAAGCTGAGGTGATAGCCAGAAGAAATGCTGTTTTCCATGACAAGTACTGTAACTCTGATGAAGAAGCTGGCTCGAAGGGAGGAAGGGTCAGCTTTTCCAATACGAAGTTGAGGTCCCAAGCAGGGACTGGTAGTTTACATTGGGGGTTTTATATTCTTTGCCCCTCTGAGGAACTGTCTTAAGAGAGGATGAGAGAATAAAGGAGGATCTGTGTTGTATTGTGCAGAAATGGCTGAAGCGTGGATCTTGATTGAATCTAGCACAAAAATGGCAGGCCGAGATGTCGTGGTCTGGGCCTAAGCAAGGTATACAGTAAGAGTGGAAATTCTTATGCGGTATTTGCTTCCCACATGAAATACAATTATTAACTTTGTCTGACATCAGTCTGAGGCAAGAAAAGTTTCCCCAACGGGGTACTTAGCTTTCAAGAAGACTTCGGCTGAAATACTTTCGTAAATCTCAGGAGCTGGCCGACCGGCACTTGCGAACTGCTTCTGCTTCGGGCACCGCGCGGCAAGAAAGACTGGAGAAAATGGCGTCGGCCGCCTTTTTTATACTCCTGCCGCACTGACGTCAGGGAGGAAGCGACAACCGACACCGGACCTAGACTTTGGAATTCGGCCGACCGAGGACCCGCCTGACGGCAGGATAACCCATCTGTTATGACTGCAGCTGTATGCACGATGAACATCAGGCAGATTAATGGATTGGTTGATGTTAGCCTCAGAAGCCACTTTAGGTAAGAAGGAAGGATTAGTCCTGAGAGAAACTCTGTCCTTATGGAAGACAAGATAAGGGGGTTTAGTACAAAGGGCCTGAAGCTCAGATACCCTTCTACCTGAGGTAATAGCAATTAAGAAGGCATTTTTCCAAGACAAGAACTTTAAGTCAACAGAAGCTGCAGGTTCAAATGGTGGACCAGTTAGAGCCTGAAGGACTAAGGTTAGGTCCCATGGAGGAACCGCATTCTTGACAAGGTCTTAAAAGAAAGCTGCCCTTTAAGAAAGTCTTACAGATCTTAGTGGAAGCTAAAGGACCAAGATTGTCCCCAATGTGGAAGTGGGAAATGGCTGCCATTTGAACCTTCACAGTAGAAGAACTGGCCCCTTGATGGAAAATGTGAGATAGAAATTCAAGTACTGCTGGAATGGGAGCCATAAAAGGGTCCAAATTCCTATGCCAGGCCCAGATGGAAAAACGTTTACATTTACTGTTGTAGACCTTCCTGGTAGAAGGCTTATGCGCCGCCGCCAGGATGGATTTAACTGCGGACGAGATACCGGGAGTCCTAGCCACTAACGGAACTGGATCAACCAAGCCGAGAGCTTGAGGTCGTCCAGATTCGGAGTTTTCAATCCCGAAGGATGAGAGATCAGATCCGGAATGGGATCCAAGATCCAAAGAGGAGCTATGAGATGAGACCGTAGGTACAGGAACCAGGTTTGACGAGGCCAGAATAGGGCTATAAGGATAACCTTGCTCCCCAACCGACGAGCTTTCTGTAAGAATTCTGTCATTAACAGGAGATGAGGATAAGCATAAAGAAGACCGGATGGCCAAGCATGAACTAGAGCATCTCTGGGGCTCTCCCCTGGCAGGGGAATTAGAGCAAAAAACTCGCTGCACTTTGCGTTTGAAGGCGATGCGAACAGATCGCAGCAAGGTTGACCCCATTTGAGGAAGATTTGTTTCTCTACTAAGGGGTTCAGAGACCACTTGTAAGGCGAGAGGATAGTTCGACTCAGCTTGTCCGCTAAAATGTTGGACCGACCCGGAATGTGCATTGCTAGCAGAAAACGGTTGGTGGATATTGCCCACTCCCAAACTCTCATGGCCTCTCGGCAAAGAGGGTAAGACCTGGTCCACCCCTGTTTGTTGATGTACCAGACCACTGACATGTCTGTCTGAATTGCAATAGTCCCCGGAGGAAGAAGGGCATGGAGCGCTTGCAACGTTAGAAGCACTGCCCTCATCTCCAGAACATTGATATGCAGAAAGTCTCTGAGTCCATGTGCTTTGGACAGTTCTGCCCATGCAATGCCCCCCACCCCAGGCGAGAAGCATCCGTGGTCACCGTGGCTTGGGATTGAGGCATCAAAAATGGCCGGCCTTCCCAAAGCTCTCGGGAATGGAGCCACCAAAGTAGGGAGTCCCTGCAAACTCTGCTGAGGGGAATCGGGGAGTCCAATGGATGTCGAAGGATGGACCACTGGACCTGTAAGGTCCATTGAAGAACCCTCATGTTCACATGGGCTAGGGGTGAAATGTTGATAGCTGCTGCCATGAACCCTAGGGCTCTCAGGACTAATTCTGCTGGTGGGGCCAGAGATTGTAGAAGTGCTAAGACGTGGAGAGTTAAGTTGCGGAGTCTGTCTGATGTCAAGAAGGCCTTGGACTGAAGTGTGTCTATTCTGGCCCCTATGAAGTCCAGGACCTGAACAGGTTGAAGGGACGATTTTTTGTAATTTATAGTGATCCCCAACTGGTGGGCCAAGAGCAGGAAGCAATCCCTGGCTGAGCATATTAGATGCCTGGTGGGAGCGGCGAGGAGCCAGTCGTCCAGGTAAGGAAAGACCTGTATTCCCTGAAGCCTCAGGTGGGCTGCTACAACTGGCATGACCTTGGTGAACACCCAGGGGGCTGTGGTGAGGCCAAAAGGGAGGACCCTGAACTGATAATGACTGGCCCCCAACCGAAAGCGGAGAAACCTCCTGGATCGCCTGTCCATGAGAATGTGGTAGTACGCATCCTTGAGGTCTATGGAGCACATCCAGTCGTTCTCCTGCAGAAGGGGGAGAACAGATTGAAGAGTGACCATCCAGAATTTCTCTTTGGCAATGAACAGGTTCAATGTAGACAGGTCGAGAATTGGTCTTAAGTCCCCCGTCTTTTTTGGCACCAAAAAGAACCTGGAGTAATTGCCCGACCCGGACTGGCCTGGGGGGACGTGCTGGATGGCTCTTTTTCTTAGCAGCTTCTTTATTTCTAACGCCGCCACCTCCCTCTGACTGGGTGGAACATCGGGGAGGCGCCTCAACTGAGGGGGAAGGTTTATGAAAGGGATAGAGTAACCTCTGGATATTATTCAGAGCACCCAGCGATCTGGTTCCGCAAGTCGGAGCCAGGCGTGACGCCGTAAGAAGATGCCTGCTCCACTGGCTCTAGCTGCCCCCTCCGTGGCATGGGAGAGAAGCCGCATAGATGTGTTGGATATCGATTTTAGAGTGGCCATGCGATCTGAGAAAGTTTGTTTGTCCTCGGCCGACAGACTCTGGGTGAGACCCAGCGTACTCTTTTACTAGATCCCGCTGAAGCCTAATCACATGTGCCAAGTAATTCAGCTCCCCTATGGAAAAGGTGGCTTAAGCAAACATCCGCTTTCTGATGCGATCCATCGTCCGAGACTCCTTGTCGGGAGGATGGACAGAGGAACTATCCTGTGCCAGTTCCTTCTTGGTGGCAGCCGCCACCACCATGGCATCTACCGGGGAACCTTTACTCCATGCTGTCTTGTCTGTCGGGAGGCTAAGGATCTTATCTGGTCTCCTGGGGATTGGCTCTACAGTGTCTGGCTCCTTCCACGCCCTGGTAGCAATTAGGTTTACCAGGGGGTCGGCCGGAGGGGACACCCAAGAGGTAGACGGGCCTACGGCAAACGCCTCCAGAAACACTGACTCATCCGAGGAAGGTTTCTGGGCTGACCACCCCCCCTCTAATGTGCAGTATCTCCACAATGTCTCCAAAGGAGACATCCTTGGGGGGGTGACCTGGGGGAACCTTCCCCTTCCTCCAAGTCAGTGTCTTCCGTGAGGGACTCGGGGGAGTCCAAGTGCCTCCTCTTACACTTTCGTTTGTGAGTGGCCTCCTCAGCGGGAATGTCCAAGGAGGGCTCACCAACGGGGTCATGCTCCTCTACAAGAACTAGCTGGGGCATAGATGCAGGCTGTCCCTGGGGCCGGATGATGGAAGACAGACCTATGTGCGAGGGAATGGCGGGTGGATCCGTAGCACGAGCTGGGGACCTCAAATCCTTCGAGAGAACCCTCTCCACCACGTCAAAGGCCGAAGGTGAACCACTCTCCCTGGGATCCCAGAGCAGCCCCCTCGGATCCGACGTGTGAATCGGCACCGGAGCCAAAGCGATCGGACCCGAAAGGGAAGTGTGCTCAGACCACATCGGAGCCAAAGACACACTCACCCCTCCGGATCCGAGGCTCGGCTCACGGCCCCGAGAGCTCGGATCTGAAAAGGGACCCGATAAACTCGAAGGTAAGGCCAGGGTCAAAGTAGCGATTACTATCGGTGCCAACTCCCCGGCTCCGAGGCTACTCGGATCCGACGACTCCGAAACCCGATAATAGATCAGAGAAGGAGCAATGAGGCAAAGAAGGGGGCCGAGCTCCCCCCGGAGGGGGGAGGCAAGAACACTCCCATCTTATCTGAGCCTGAAAGAAGCAATGCATTATCTGGTCCATGTCCGTGTCAGAACGGCTTCTCGTAGACCTAGAAGAGGTCGCCGAGGCTGGCTGGGAAGGCCGCCTGGATAACCTCGAAGGGGGCTGGGGCTCCTCCTCCGGCTCCAGAGAGAAACGTGGGGAACGGAGTTGAGAAGGGGAGGACCCGGGAACCTTCAAGGGAGAATAGAGCTGCTTAGCCGGTGGGGCTGAGGGGGCTGAGTCGGCCCGCCGCTTGTGGCTCCTATGCCTCTCCCTGTCTTTGTCTCTCTCTTTCTCCCTCTCTCTCTTCTCTTTCTTTCTAGGGTCCCTCTCTCCCTGAGACACAGTGGGAGGTTGAGTCCCAGCCAGGGGAGCAGGAACCGTTGGCTGAACAGCCGCAGCCGCGACTGGCGCCACTGAGGGAGAGGAGGAAGAAGTAGAATCCGCGGGTAAAAGGCCTGCTAAGATTAACTTGTTCCTCCTCCGGGGGTTTAAAGGCAGCACATATCTGGCAGCCTGATGTCAAATGTGCAACCCCCATGCAAAGAACGCACTGAGTGTGGCCATCGGCTGGTGACAGCTTATGGTCACACTCAGAGCATTTGGAAAAAATGGCCTTAGGGCCTTCGGCCATGTCTACCACAATCACACTCCCTAACACACAGATAAGGGGAAGGGGAATACACTAAAATTAAACTAAACTAAACTAGTCTAAGGGATCAACTATCACACACACACACTTTTTAAAACTGGTAAGAAGGTAGAGAAAATTCCTATCCTATCTTACCTAATCGCAAGGAGCTCATCACTCATGCTTATAGAAGCCACAGCAAATGAGATCTGAGGACTGGAGGGAGGTAGCAGGGTATTATGGGTAAGGGGAGGAGCTTGGAGCTTGGATCTCTAGCTTGGAAAGCTGCCGGCTCAGATCCAGGACAGATCCGATGCCCACACGTTGCTGATCAAATGAAGTTAACTACTTCAGATATAAAAATATATGTTGGACTTGGGAAGAGTTCATAGGCTGTCTGGCTATTAATGGAACTGAAGAAGCCAGGCTGTCAGCCTGAAGTTTGATGTCTGGATGCATCATGGCTGTTGGGTGAAACAGGAGGTCTGGAATTGGATCCAGAATCCAAGGTTGGTGAAGTAAATGAGGCCAAAGGAAGGGGAACCAAATCTGTCAAGGCAAGTAAGGTGCAATGAGGATAACTTTCCTCTTCAACATTGCAGCTTTCTGTAGGAATTTTGGAATTAGAGGGATTGGTGGACAGGCTTACAGTAGACTGGGGATACCAATCATGAAAGTAAAGCATCCCTCAGTGATTACCCCTGTGGGGAGATTAGGGCAAAGTAGCTGCTGCATTTGTTGCTTAGGAGAGAAGCTAAAAGATCACAGCAAGGCTAGTCCTATTGACGAAAAATAATTTCCATCACATTCTTTTTGAGCGACCACTCGTGAGGTAGAAGAATATATCTGCTCAGTTTGTCTGCTATTACTTTGGACTTCCCTGGAATGTGTATTGCTATGAGAAAGTGGTTGGATGAGATCACCCACTGACACACAGAGTGATTCTCAACACAAGTGGCATGATCTGGTCCCTCTTTGCTTGTTGATGTATCAAACTACTGACATATTATCCATCTAAACTGCAATCATCCCAAAAAGGAGAGCATATTGGAAGGCCTGCAACACTAAAAGCACTGTCCTCATCTCTAGGATACCAATATACAAGTTGGGGTCTTTGGGGGACTAAGTGCCTTGGACTGTTTTCCACAGAAAATGCCCCCCCCAACTAGGAATTATCCACAGTCACTATGACCTTGAGCTGAGTGGGAATAATCAGACAGCCTTGTAGATTTTGATCTGAATGAATCCACTTCCTGAGATCTCTCTTGCATTTGTAAGTGATTCGAATCAGAGTGGTCTTGGGTTGGTAAAGTATTGACCACTATGTTGCTAGCATCCACTGGAGAATCCTCATGTAAAATCTGCCTAAAGGTACTAGTCTTACTGCTGCTGACATTAACCCTAGGGCTTGAAGGACCAAGCGGGCTGAAATTTTGGTAATGCAGAATATTTTTGTTTACTTGTGATCTTATAGTGTGAACCCAAGGGAGGCAATGAAGCTACCATTGACTGTGTTGAACAGCATTCCTATGAATTCCAAATTCTGAATTGGTTCCAGCTGACACTTGTTGTAGTTTATGGTTATCACCGGATAAGAACACATCTAGAGAACCTGATCTTTTGCCCTTATCAATTGATGCCTAGCTGGGGTAGTAATGAGCCAGTCTTCTAGATATGAAAACACCCGGAATCACTGCAGTCTCAAGTGTGCTGCTACTACTGCCATACAGTTGGTGAACACCCTGGGGGCTGTGGTGAGACCAAAGGGCAGAAATCTGAAATGCTAATGATTGGCTCCCAGGGAGCTGGTAGCATAAGTATATTCAGGACCATTTGTTCATCTTTATGTGATAGTACGCATCCTGAAGGTCTTTCAAGTACATCCAGTCATCCTTGCCCAGAAAAGGGAGAATGGCTGAACAGTGACCACTGAAACTTGGTACATTGAACTGACTTATCTAAGTTGTTGAGATCCAAAACTGGTCTCCAGTCCCCTGTTTTCTTTGACACTAAAAAGAATGTTGGGTAAGTTCAAGATTCTATCTGGTCTAGTGGGAACTCTTGGATGACTCCTTTTTTCTAGCAGCTTTTGAACCTGAATTACTGCTTGTTCCCTTTGACTGGGTGGAACATCTGGGATTTTTCTTGAAATTGGAGGAAGAAGGGAATGGTATTGTATAACCTCTGGAAATAATCCTCTGTACCCAAGTATCTTGTCATTATTTCTAGGCAGGCTCTCTGATGCAAGGACAATCGACCCCCGACTGCCTCTACAGTAGGGCAATTGGGCTTCCTTTCAGGAATGTGGAAGGGTCTGTCAAATAAAGTATCTCTGGATACCTGGTTTTGTGAGCCATCCCTGCCACATGGTAGTGCCTACCAGCAGAGTTGCCCCTCTGCCACTGGGGGAACTTCCTCCACGTGTGTCCTGGAAAGGTCCCTGGGATTTCTTGAACATCTTCTGACCACCCTGTTGATTCCTAAATAAGGATCTTTGAAGGCTCGAAAACATATGGCCATGGAAAAAGTACAGTTTTGTACCTACCATAAATGTAGATGTTCGAGTGGTTATGCTGCTGCAGTCATCACACTTGGGTTATCCTGCTGTCAGGTGGTCCCGCAGTCGGCCTGAATTCCAAAGCCTTGGTCCGGCGTCGGTTGTCGTCGCTTCTTCCCTGAAGTCAGAGCGGCAGGGGTATAAAAGAGGCAGCCGACGTCATTTTCTTCAGTTTTTCTTGCCCCAGATGTCAGGTGCCCCAAACTAAGAAGGCAAAATAAGAAGCTTGCAAAACATACCTTAGTGCAAAACAATGGTACTAGTTGTAAGCAAATACACCATATAGACATGCATCCCAAAGGTTGAAGTACATGGAGGTATAAGAAAAGCCTTGTTAGGTAGAGGGGATGGAGGGAGGGTAACCTGGACTGCAGCAGCATAACCACTCGAACATCTACAATTATGGTAGGTACAAAGCTGTACTATGTTCATCGTGCTATGCTGCTGCAGTCATCACACTTGGGTAGAGTCCCAAAGCTATGGTTGGGTGGTAGGAGCTAAACTGGGTTAGGTGCAGCTAAGATGCCCTGCAGAACTGCAGTGGCAAACCCAGCTCTGGTTTTTGAGTATAGAGGAAGGTGGTAATGCTTGGTGAAGGTGTGCACTGAACTCCAGGTAGCTGCCTCCAGAATGTCCTTTGTTGGGACTCCTCGGAGGAAGGCTGCTGAGGTTGCTGTAGCCCTGGTAGAGTGAGACCTAATACTAGCAGGCACTGCTTTCCCGTGGTGTGAGTAGCAAAAGCGGATGCAATGTGCTATCCATTTGGAGATGGTCTGTTTTGAAATAGCCCTTCCTTCTGAGCCTGGTGCATAGGATACAAGGAGTTGGTCTCTCATCTGTGGTAAAGTGTGAAAATGAAATCTGTAGCCTCGGGTAATTATATCCAGAACCCATTTGTCCTTTGTTATGACATGCCAATTTTGTGGAAAAAGAGCCAGTTTTCCTCCTAGAGGTGCTGCCTGGGCAATTTTGCTTGGCAGGCGAAGAGGAAAGTCATTGAGTTTGTTTTCTGAAGGGTTGAGATCTGTCGTCTTCCCCTCTTTGAGTTGTTGTTTGCCATTGTCTAGGCCTGAAGGTACCTTGTGCCTGGCCTCTGCCCCTAGGGCGTCTGTGCCTGCCCCTTTGGGGTCTGTCTGAAGCAGGAAAGGACAAGTTTTTTGATGGCCAGTTTCTGCTGAAGCGAGGAGGTTGTACCTGTAAAAAATCAACTGTTTGCATTGATTTTGCCTTTTCTTCCATCTTCTTTAAAACTTCCTCTGCTTTGACACCAAATAACGCATCCTTTTGCAGTGGAGCATCCAGTAACTTTGCTTTGACATGTTCTGGTAGGGTCTGCTCTTTTAGCCAAGCATGTCTACGTATTACAGACCCTGTGATTGCTGCTCTACATGAGGCCTCCAAAGAATCAAAACCACACTGCAAGGAATGTTTTCCCACTTGTTCTGCTGCATGCAACAAATCTTGCATCCCTTTGAAATCTAGTTGATCTGTTTGAGGGATCATTTTCTGTTTTAACTGAGTAAGCAAGTACTGCTGGTATTTAATCATGTGGAATTGGCAGTTTAATGCCCTCATGGCCAAAGTGGCAGAGGTATACACTTTTCCCCCATCTTTCTAATGCCCTGGAATCTCTTTCCGCAGGTAGTGGATTCTTAGCAGTAGAGGCCTTAACCCCTTTGGGACCCTGGGAAATGGTTTCTGGGTCTGCAGCAGGGCTTTTATATAAAAACTTGTGAGAGTCAGGGACTTGATAGTATCTGTCTGGTTTAGGTGGTGCTGGAGGTAAGGAATCTGGATTTAGACTGGATTCAGTGTAGACATAATCCAGAATGTCTAAAACAGGAGGAATGGCTAGGGGGTCTATGCTGAGGTAGAAGAAGAAACTCACAGAGTCTTTTCTTGGATTCAGAGTAATCTTGTCCTTCCCAGTGGAAATGCTCTCTCATCATGTGCAGGGTTTCCCCAAAAGAGAAGTCTTCAGGGGGGAAACAGAGGGAATGGACTCCTCAGCATCTGAGTCTTCATAGAGAGGGAAGGGGTAATCCTGTTCTTCAGAGTCTGCTGAGGAAATGGATTCCTGGTCAGAAGGAGGTAAATCTTCCTCCAGTCTAGACCTTTTGTCAGGAGGGGACTGGGAACCTCTGATAAGGGTAATCAGGTCTTCCGCCATTTTGAGCATCTGTTTTTTAGGCATAGGGGCCTGTGTGGGAGTCTGTGGACCCAGTTTCTTAACCTTTGGAAGCTTAGCGTATGACTTAATGGAGAGTCTCATCTGTTTAAAGATGCCTTCTGAAACCGAAGGCCTGTCCATAGTCTCCGGATCGCCGCCAGGGCTGGCGTCCGCGAGTTGAGGAGGAACCAGCTCCAGTGGCCCAGTAGATTCTGACTGAGAGGTAGTCGTATTTTCTAAATCTGCGGTAGTCAGGGGCTGCGTAGGCACCTCACTGAATACCGAAGATCTGGCGGCAGGCCTAACCGAGACCTCGGTATCTGGTCTAGGTCTAGGCTGCCTGTCTTTGTCCTTGCGTTTTTTAAACATAGCAGTTGTCTGAGGTTCCGACGACATAATGTAGTTGAATTTTCTGCCAAAATAATGTCGGGCGGTATCAGCCCGACACTAGTGCGTTTATTGAACCTAGCGCAAAACCGACAACCAGAAACGTCATGGTCTGGGCCTAGGCAAGGAATGCAATAAGAATGAAAATCCTTATGAGGTATTTGCTTCCCACAAGAAATACAATTATTAACTTTGTCTGACATCGGTCTGAGGCAAGAAAAGTTTCCCCAATGGGGTACTTAGCTTTATAGAAGACGTCGGCTGAAATTCTGTTCGAAAATGTCAGGAGCTGGCCGACCGGCACTTGCGAACTGCTTCTGCTTCGGGCACCGCGTGGCAAGAAAGACTGGGGAAAATGGCGTCGGCTGCCTCTTTTACACCCCTGCCGCACTGACGTCAGGGAAGAAGCGACGACAACCGATGCCAGACCAAGGCTTTGGAATTCAGGCCGACTGCGGGACCACCTGACGACAGGATAACCCAAGTGTGATGACTGCAGCAGCATAGCACGATGAACATCAGGGTCTTTCTGTCCTTCTCACACCTGAATAATGTCTCTCTTACTTTGGGACCAAACAAAGATGTGCTGTCAAAAGAAGCACTGATGATGACTTGAAGGGCTCCACAAAAATCATGTAAGTGCATCCAGGCATGCCTCCTGAACCTGTTGCCCTTGAGGTTTCTTCGGCTATGTGTGAAATGACCCTCATCGAAGAACTGGAAATACATTGCAGGGTAGCCAACTGTAGTCATGGAAGATTTACTTCAGAAACAGATCCTGAGAGGGTATTTGAGGGCTCTCTAATCAAATCTCTCTGCAGTCTGATGAAATGTGCCAAACAATTCAGTGACCTTTAAGGCAAAGGTCACTGAAGCATAGATACACTTCCCAAACCTGTCCATCACCTAAGACTACCTGTTGGGGACATGAACAGTGGAATTCTCCTTGGCAGGTTCTGTTTTAGTGGCTATTGCTACGACCATGGCATCATTCGGCACCCCTTTTTCCCAAAACTATTTGTACATAGGTGGTGTGTCATAATTTTGTCTGGTCTCCAATGTATAGGTTCAACACTATCGGGCTCCTACCACCCCCGCCATGAGATCAACTCAATGATCTTGTCAGTGGGTGGAGTTACCCAGAAGGTAGACAGGCCAGTACCGAAAGCCTCCAGGTATACAGACTCCTCGGATGAAGGGTTGCTGGGCATCCAGCCACCTCTCTGCTTAAGGACTTCAAGGATGTCTCCAAATGAGACATCTTCAGGAGGTAACCGTGGGGACCCTTCACCTTCATAAAAGTCCGTATCTTCTGTGATACAGCCCTCTGGGGAAATCCAAGTGCTTTCTCTTACACGTTTTCTTCTTAGGGACCTCCTCAGTGGGATGTTCTTGGGAAGTATCAGAAGAAGTCTGCATATCCTGTTGGGAAGCCTGGGGATTTCATACTGGGTGTCCCTGTGGAAAAAAGTGATGAGACTCCGAATGCACAGACATCAGACTTGTAGAATGTAGAACCAAGGGGGTAAGATCCATATGTGCTGCTGAAGAAGACAATGCTCTCTCCATAGCCTCAAAGCCAGATCACGCCAGAGAGGAAGATGTCCTTGGATCCAAAAAGACAAGCTTTTGGACTGCTGTCTCTCCCTGCTCCGAAGGCAATCCTCCTGAGGTAGAAGCCAGAGCTGAGCTACCCCATGCAGAGGCTCTGAGGCGTAGAGACTGCTCCAATAACTTCAGAGTCGACTCCAACACCTTGGATCCAGCAGGGGAGCTTCAGCTCAGAGAGCTCTCTGGATTTGACTGAACCAAAGTGCTCAGAACGAACTTCAGATCCGAGGATAATACTATCCTAAGATCAGAGTCAGATGGAGACAGACGGCTTGGATCCAAGGACTCTGAGACAGCATCAGGAGTCAGGAGGAACCGTTTATTTCTTCATTGTATCCGAAGAAGTCGGATCAGATGATTTTTTCTTATTAGGATCCAATGATGAGGTTGGATATGATTGAGGTCTCTTTTCTGAATGCCCGAGGTCCTGGAAGAAGAAGCAGATGGACCTAGAGGAGGTTTTGAGTCTTTAGATTTCAGCAACTTAGCTGAAGATAAAAAAAGCCTTGCTGAATGTGGAAGGAAGCAGACCCTTTAGTATTAATTTATTTTTTTCTCACCAGTGCCCTGGGGTTAAACTCATGACAGATCACACAGATTTCCTTTAAATGAAGAGGACCAAGGCAATATACACAAAGTGTGGGAAACAGATGCAGGAATTTTATGCCCACACTTGAGACATTTCTTGAACCCCGCTGGGCCTTTTTCTGCCATCGGTATAAAAGACAAAAGACAGTACACGCACTATCAGCAAAAAAAAAAAAAAACATTTTTTTTTTTAAAGGAAAGAAACAAAATAATTACCAACAATGGTATTAAAGAATCTACACCAAGTGTAGCAGCAAAGGAAATAAATACTAGCTATAGTATTCAAGGTACAAAATGTACAGAATTAAAAAAAATATTAAGTACAGATAATATTTATAAAGGTGAAAAAGGTAAGGAATAAGAAGGACATGAGAAAAATAAGGTTTTAACTTACAAAATCCACAAATTAAACACTTACCTACTCTAGAGTAACGGTCATCACTTCTTTCGCATAACACGACAAACGTGATCAGAGGTACTTGGGTGGTGCATTATGGGTAAGGGAGAAGCTCAAGAGTTTTTGGTTGCCAAAAGCAACAGCTGAGCTGGATCTGAGGGATCAGGTCTAAACACATTAGTTGAGGACAGAGTGACAACTGACATCACATTAATGAAACAGCTAAGATAACAGCTCTTTTAAAAATGAGACATTTTGTTAGTTTCAGCCCATATATACCTCCCCACCTTCCTCCCCTGAGTCAAGCAACAGGATCTTATTTCCTGTTTTGCATTGCTCAGCTAATAAGTTAAACTGCGGTCAGTGGTTAAACAGATTTCTTCACATTCAGACTGTAAAAGGCTCAACAGGTTTATGGCCACAAGACAGAATGAGTACAGCTATAAATGACAGTACACAATAAAGTTATGAATTTGTTTAGCCTGGATATATTTTTGGCCCCAGTGGATGTGAAATAAAAAAGGAGCTTCAGGTAGACTAATGTGCATTTACCCTGGCAAAAAACATTCAAATGAAATAGGATAACTGATATAAAAGCAAGAGAGGCAAAGTCCTACAGAAAGTATCACAAAATGTTCAGCCTCAACTACGGTTGCCACCTTTTCAAATGCCCAAAGTGGGACATTTTTTGTAGAAACTTCAAATTTTGCAGGGCAAAACATACCAATGGCCAATACAAAGGACAGAACTTCACTTTTTTGCCAAAATAAAAGCTTATTCTTGTAGCATTTGAGTCGCTTATTCTGTTCCTTATAACATTTAGGTGTTTCAGATACAAAATAACCGTTTTATGCAAGTATTAAAAGAAAATATAGGAAATATTTTTGTACTAAAATCTCAGGACATTTGCCATTTTTTCAATTTTTTTGTAGGACGGGACTGTCCCTCACAAAGTGGGACAGGTGTTAACCCTAGCCTCAGCATGGTGTGTGCTGATGAAGCTGACTAGGGCAGAAATTATATAGAATGGAGGAAACTGCAAAGCCATGCTTTTTAATATGTGGAAGTGTGGGGATCATTCTGTAGGGAGGAAAATATACTCAGGGAAAGGAAATAGTGGTTTTAGGATACAGCTGATCTTTAAGGGAGCCTCACCTATCAACACCTAGCCTGATATAAGACTTGCAAGAGTCTCACAGAGAAGGTAACCATTACTTAGAAAAATCCAGTCAGAAAAATGAAGCATAGAAGGTGGGTTAAGTCAAAAGTTATGACTTACTGTTAGAGAGTATTCTTCTGCAAAGTATTAATACCACTAATAACACACAAAACCACATATGGAAATGGGCAACAAAACAGTTTTATACAATAACGTTTGCACAAAAACAGCTAGATCCTGTTCCTGATTTTGCCTGTTTTTATCAAATAGGCACAACACACAGCAAATAATTTGCAAATGTCAAACCACAGCACATAGCTAGGCAATGTATGCTTTACATGGGGAGAGAGAGAGAGAGAGAGAGAGAGACCAAAATGTTTATGTTTAATAAATCCTGGACTTATGGGGAAATCTGTTCATTTTAAAAAGCATTAAAGTAATAGATAGTGACACTTTTTATAGCACAGTATCACCATAACTAGTGCTATCTTTAAGACACTGCACAAAAGCACAAGTTCATCTATGTAGTACTTTAATATGATGTATTGTTTAACAACACAACTGAATATCAGCATGACTGTAAACAAAGTAGAAACTATTTGCTAAAAATGCAAAAACAACATAAAATATTTTGTAGCACTAATGCTCTGAAGGGCTTGCCAACTCAGATGTCTAAGAAATGCAGTTACTATTATAAATACATATACGTAGAGAAGTGTACAATACAAATTACAGTTCAGAGTCAACATTAAGTTACATGATAAATTCACATCATAACCATGAAATACAGTTTTTCTGCATCATGTACTGCAAAAGACCACGTCAGTCAAAAGATGCACAAACCCTGAGTGGTGCATTTCATTATGTATATTTAGTACCATTATACTGAATGGTATAATATGTTTATATTAAGTATTGTACAAATTGTTTTTGTTGTGAATGTTTGGTCCTGGTATTTTGTTTGTTTTACCTGTCCAAATGTTTTAGTTTACCTGCTAATACTGATGACCATTTCACGCTTTCATTATAAAGTGCCTACTATTTTCCCTACACCAAATTCTATTACATTTGTGACACAAATACATAGGACCACAGTATTAAAAGACTGGAACACAAGTATTTTAAAGCTACAAATTTAAGAGATGCACACAGCCACATTTTCAGAGCTATGCCTTTCAGAGGAATACTTGAAAAATACATGATCTTAACAGTTTCAGTGTCCATTCTACATCCCTTTGCTAAACACACTCTCCCAGTGCACAAAGTGCCACAGGATACTCAGGGGGGGGAAGAGGAATAGACAGCAATCATCACCCCTCCATCACTTAAAAAAGAGGGTGTGGATACTTTCTGCAAGGCTAGTGTGTCTGCTGGAGGCAAGAAGTTTTTATCCCAGGCAGACAAAAAGTACAGGTGATGCAAAATGACCACATGTAGGGCAGGCTGTGAAACCAGGGATAATGCCAAACTAAGAAAAAAGCAGCTGTGAAGCCTGGGGTAATGACAGGCTAAATTAAAAATGCAATGTACTCTCTCACCCCCCCATTGTTCTAATGTCTAGGAGAAAGTATTAACTTTTTCTCTTTCTGAATATCAAAGAATGTCTCTGAAGTTTTTTGGGTCCTTAGACCTACTGTAACACAGAAAGATAAAAGACCAGGAACTGTACCCCTACTGGGATGTAGTTGCTAACAGACTTAAAACTCCAGAATGTAGTTAGGATTCAAGGGAAGTTGATGTAGATGAGTATTCTCAATCATTACAGTTGCTAGATGACTATGACCCAGCAGGTTATGTGGGACAATAGGGAAGCCACGAGTATGGGTACATGCCCATGTTTTTTGGTTAAGTATTTCAAATGCAACAAAACTGGGCATGTTTGGTCTCATTTTCCACTAAGGCAGAGGGGAAACCAAAGATCTCCGGAAGCATCAAACAAGACTAACACTATGACGACAGTGGGATGTTTATAGAAAACAGATGTACACAAGAGTCTGTATCCCATCCTGGTAAAAGGGAAGGAGGCCACTGTTAGGATACAACCTCAGACATAACCAATCAAACCTGTAGTGGTCAGACAGGAGCACTACTTGCCTGGGCAGTCTACCCTAGCTAGGATCTTAGTTGGGAAACATTTTCAGGCACCTTTGGCCACAGTCTATTACAACTGTGAAGGGGGCAAGGTAGCAAAGCAGGTGGCCTTGTTGGAGGTCATTCCTGCTGATGTTCTAATAAGGAATGACTCGCACAGTACTTTATATATATGCTGTTACATATAGTTAGACATGGAGGCAAATATGTTAATGGCAGGAGGGAGAACAATCATCTGGACCCCATACCTCCATCTGGCTACTTTAGAGGGGGAACTGATCATTACCAGTGACTTTGGATTGCAACCACAACAAGGGGAAGATACTCCACTTTTCATGGAAGGTGCTACTTCTAGAGGAGCGGTAAGTAACAGTTGTTATCTGAAGCTTGAGGCACCATTAGTAAAGAGTACCAATGTCCTTTGAAAGGGGAGCGTGAAATGGGCAGTTAAGGAGGAGTTGAGGCATGCTTAGCTCTTAGACCCCACTTACAAGACTTTAGGAGGTAGCCTAGGAGGCTCTGAATACTCAAGGGTGGAGGAGGTCCATACAGTGGGACAAAGGATTGCAGTACAACGTATGGACCGCTGAAAGAGGGCTACAAAGATATAATACAGTAATTGGTGGTACCCAGGGATAACTCACTGACATTTCTAGCCATAGCCCAAGATAATCCTTTTGCAAGCCAAATGGGGATAACGTGTGCTAAAAAGGCAGCTTAAGTACAACTTTTGTTAAGCTGGCAATGCTAAGGATGTAACAACTGTATGACCTGTGAGCAGTGCCAGAAGGTTGCCAAGTGTTGAGACAAAGCCAAAGCTGCTTTTATACCACTGCATTACTGAGGAAACATTTCTGAGGGTAGCTATAGTTACTGGAGGACCACCAAGTACTCCAAAGTCCACATGTAAGAAATGTATCCTCGGAGTGTTGGATTATGCCACTTGGTACCCAGAGGCAGTGTCTCTATATCTTACACTGAAGCACAGAAGATAGCAAATGCTTTGTTAAATATTTTCAGCAGGGTTGGTTTCCATAGGGAAATACTGATTGAAAGAGGTGCCAAATTTATGTCAGACCTGCTGGTATGTTTGGGGAAGCACTGTGGGTTAAAGCACTTGAAGACCACCCTTGAGTTAAATCTCTACACTGAAGACCATGTTGCAGCATTTCTAGACCAGTTCAGGAGGGGGTGGGACAATTACCTGCCCCATCTTTACTTTGCGTATAGGGAGGTACCTTAGGAATCCATTTTTTTTCACTGTTTGACCTACCATACTGTCACAGAGTGAGAGGGCCCCTGGATGTAATTCACTATCAGTGGTTGGTGAGTGCGAGTCCCACAAGGAATCAGTTGTGCCATGAATTAGGACATAGGATCTGAAGTGCCTAGACATGGCAAGGTCTTACTAGGTTTAATGCTGTTGGTTGCCAAAATGGCAATTACTAGAAACTAGAAATCAAAATCTAAACTAAATGCAACCAAAGTACTAAATATTGTAAAGGAGATAAAGGGGATCTTTAGAAAAGTGAAGAAGCAAATTTCATCAAAATAAATGGAATTTACGGGAGCAATACATGCAGAACAATGTTCAGGAGGAGGATTGAGGTTTAAAAAAAGTGTGTGTGTGTGTGTGTGTGTGTGCGTGTGTGTGTGTAACTTATATTGCATGTTGATAAAAAAAATGTTAATATGGTTTTTCTTTTAATGTATGCGTGCCTATGTCTTAAATAATAATTTAATAAAGGTGTTTAAAAAAAGTTTGTTGTGGAGTACTCCCTAGACCTCAGGACTAAGTTTAGGTAGCTCATGGAGATGGCCCAGGAGTACTTAAGCATAGGCACAACAGCAGCAAAAGCCTTGTATGACAGGACAGCCAGAGTGTATTCTGTATGGCAGCAGGTGATGGTAGTTATTCCTGTGAGACACAACAAGCTGCAGGCAGCTTAAGACCCTTTCACCATTATGAAAAAAAAAAGTAAGTGATGTGAAGTACATAACAGAGTTGCTAATGAGGCCAAGGTGGAAAATTTACCATGTCAATATGATAAAGCCAGAGCGGGATCTGGAAGTACACTTCCTCAGGGATGTCCAATATGACACCTCATTGGATGGGATGGCCAGGTCATCAAAACTAGCCCCCAGCTATGGTCTAGGAAATCAAGTAATATTGCAGGAATTTGGAGATATGTTTAATGGTCATCCAGGGTGTATCCACAGTAAAGCAACATGCAGAAACAGGACCTCAGTGAGTCCAACAAGCTCCTTACACAGTACCTGAAATATTTAGACAAATTCAGAAAGGAAATGAAGATCACCAACAGTGTTGACATCAAAGAAATATGGCAGCACTCAGTGCAAACTACAGGAAACTGAAATGTAACAGAGTCAGATACCTTTGTAAGCATCTAAGCAATATTAACTAAAACCCTGCAGACAGGGATAGGTTAGCATTCTTATTAAATCAGTCCTGATTATAGTCAAGAATCCACTGTATAACATAGATGCTTCGGACTATGAAGTGGGGGCTGTATTTAGCCAGGTTTTCTCAGACAGAAAAGAGAGCCCTATTGTGTACGTGAGCCACAGACTTCAACCCAGAAAGGAGTCCTATACAATCATAGAGAAGAAGTCTCTGTGTATAGTCCAGATTTTGCATAAACTACAACTCTACTTGTATGGTACAAAGTTCAGTGTAGTTATAGACCACAACCCTTTAAAGTGGCTACCTAGAGCAAGTGGAGAGAATGGAAAGCTTCTTAGAAAGAGTTTAGCCTTACAGACCTATAAAATGACTGACTATCCGGCATCAACCTGGTACTGCCAAGCATTAATGCCTTTAGGTTACTTTGAAAAGATATAGGATAATGTACCAAAAGCCTGCATCCTTGTCTCAAGATTTGTCTAAGGAATGCATTCACAAGACTCACTTGAAGTTCATACGGGACATAAATTTATTCTCTGCTGATAACTGTTATTTCCAATGAAGCTGTCTCTGAATATGTATGTAACTTTTATATTGTTTTTATGTAACTGTATGTAATTGTATTAACAATTTTAACTGCCGTTTCCTGTTGGAGCTTTTCTCCTCGGGCCTCCACTGAAAACGGGCTCCATGCCCAGTGGACTTCCCCGGTAATCAAACTGCAATAAATAAATAAATAGTGAAGTTGGGGTAATGCTAGACTAAAGAAGCCTGAGGTAATCCCAGGTTAAAACAAACATGCAAAATGTAATATATTAATTTCTCTCTCTCTCTCTCTCGTTGTTCGTATGGCTAAAAGAATGTGTGATTTTTTTTTTCATTATGAATATCAAAAACACAATATCTTAGAAGTAGGTTGGGCACCCAGAGCTACTGTCTTCACTTGTTAATGTAGAAAATAAAGATGAAAGATAAGAAATGTCCCCTGCTGGATTGTAATTTTTGATGGACTTAAAGCACCAGAGTGGATTCAAGATTCAGGAGAAGTATACATAGATATGTATTCATAACCATTAAGCTTACTATGATAAATAAAAAAAAAAATGATCTACCAACTCTCCAGAAACAGGCTTATGATGTCATGGGCACTGGGGGCTAGGGAAAAGGCATTTTATATAACTGCGTATGAGGAGAGGTTTTTAATGCCATCTTGTTTGTGTAGCATCATTTCTGAGTACTAGTTAATTTATCTAGGGTCAGTATTTCTGTAGCAAGCTATCACAGTAAAATGGATACCTAAAGCTTTGCTTTTTCTGTATGAATCCTATTTTCACGGCTTTTTATGTGACTTACTCGTGTGTGTGCCAACTTGAACTCACCACTGTCTGAACCTTCAGAAACTTCACTGGCTAGAACTAGAAAATACGTTGCTTCTTTCCCAACTTTCCTTTGTCCAAAAAGCCTTCTATCAACCTAACAACACACCTGCACTTTCCAAACTTCTTACCCCTTACTCTAACCTGAATTCACTTTGCTCCTCTAGCAAACTCCTAGTAACATTAACTAAATCCAACAATCTTGCTGGTGACTCCCTTTTCTCTAACGCCATTGGGAAACACTGGAATCAACTTCCTATTGAACTTACTTCAATGCCTACCCCTGCTTTGTTCAAACAAAAACTAAGAATTTATCTTAAAATCAATGGATATGTCCATGCTTTAACCCGACTAAACTCTAACTCACACTAATTTCCTCTACCTATCCATCTCACTCTCTATTTACCTTCTTTCTATGTGCATGTATTACTTCCATTACTTTGTATGAGTTACCTCTCTGTAATATTCCTTCTCCTCTTTCAGGTTTCATCTCGATCTATCAGAATCTAATTTTACTTCTCAGTATAATGCAGTAATACTGTAACCTAGTAAATTATCTAACCTAACTCTCCTGCGAAGTCTCATATTGTACTCTTGTGTATATACATTCTGAAAGATATTTTAAGCAAATGTTTCTTTTTATCGCATAATTCTGTATATGTTCTCTTTAACTTGTTAAGTAGTAGTTAGTGGAGCTTTTCTCCTCGGGCCTCCACTGAAAATGGACATGTATCCAGTTGGACTAGCCCGGTTAACAAATGTAAAATAAAATAAATAAATAAATAAAATTGTTTATATTTTACTCTGTATTTGCTCTATTACTTAAGTAAAGTTCATTTATTAACATTTTCTAATAGTTGTATTTACTATAAGTACACTTATGTACTGTTAATTACCTGAAAAAAGGGTAAATTAAAGTTGTGTGTTGAACATTACGACAGATCCGTGTTGTCTGTTTCTTTCCTTCCTCAACATCTGGGTCTTTGGATCAGACTTGGGCCACTTTCAAGCTCTTTGATCCGGTGCTCTGGTTCCTCCCACTACCCATAACCCCCCATGCAGGCTAAACTACCTTGGATTGAGTCTGCCCCAAGTAAAAAAAGGCAAGTATTCGGTGTCTAAGGGAGAAGAAAGAAAAAAAAAAAAACACCTGAAAAATTAGGCTATGATAAGGAACCTCTATAAGCCAGGGCTAAGTCAGCCAGAGAAGTCCAGCAGCTGCAAATGTCATAAGACATGGAAGGAGGAAGGGGGAAGTGGGTGGGAAGTTAAGGAAGGACTGAAACAGCACAGATCTATCATTTCTATCTGATGTTGTCTTTTCCATCCTTTCCTCAAAGTATGGAACACAGTCCCCAGCTACTGTACACTCGGGTGGTCTTATGGAAGGGCATACAGACAAAATAAGATACTCTTGATCTGGACTGTATGTCCAATTTATAATGTGAAATAAAGGTATGGACCTTAGAACAGGCAGCGGCTGCACAGATTTCAGCAAAGAAATACTCTGGAAAAGAAGGCTGTCAATGAAACTACTGATCTAGTAAAATGGGCTTTTGGGGATGTAGCCAGGGACAAATCCCTTTGTTTCTAAACATAAGTTATACACTCAGACAACCAGTGGAAGAGTACAACTTTGGATACCCCCTTTTTCATTTTAACAGGAAAGTAAAAAAAAAAGAAATAACTGATCAGTCTTCTTTAAGGCTCTTGTCTGATTGTAAACATAATATTAACTGGTGGTGAACATCCAATAAATGTAAATTGTATTAACCTTTGAAAAATTTGGGAAAAAAACAGCAAGAGTTATGGATTGATTGCTACAGGATACAGAAGTCACCCTTGGAAGAAAGGAAGGACTCTCTCTCAAACACACTGCCTTTATTAAAAAAACATGCATGGAGGTTTTGCAGAAAATGCATGGAGCTCAGAAATCCTCCATATAACACCAATTAGGAACAGAGTTTTCCACAACAAAACTTTTAAATTAACTTTAACAGCAGGTTCAAAGGTAGGGCTAGTAAGGGCCTGCAGTAAAATGGTGAAGGAACTGAGTCTCTAAGACGGGAAGTATAGCAATAAAAGTTCTTCTAAGAAAAGATTCAGATAGCCTTCAGGATGCAATGGGCATATTATTCTTGCCAATGTGAAAAGAATATATGGCTGCTAATTGTAATGAGACTGTGGAATAGCTGGCTCTATTCTGAAAAAGACTGGCCAGGAATTCCAAGATTGCTGGAGAAGAGACAAAAAGGAGTAAAGATTGTTCTCAACTGCCCAGGTGGAGAATCTTTTCCATTTGCTTTTGTAAATCTCAAGTGTAAGAAGTTTTCTGTGAAGAAGTTAGAATATGAACAACCAGGGATAAAAACCTGGACTCTCTGGCCATCACTGGAATTGAGGAAACCATGCAGTCAATTTGAGGGATTGAATGTCTGGGTGACACAGTAGACCTGGGGCAGAGCCTAGCACCCAGGGAGGGTGTACTAGATGAGGCCAGAGGAAGGGAAAACATACCTGTCGAGGTCAGTAAGCAGCTGTTTGCATGCCTGTGATCTTCTTTACTAGTGCCAGTGCCTTCTGCAAAAATTTTGGGATCAAGGAATTGAAGGTATAAAGGAGTCCTGGGGGGGCCAGTCGTGGGACACAGCATCCTTGGTAACTCCCCTTCCTGGGGATCAGAGCAAAAAACTTGTTGCACTTGGTGTTTTGTGGATATGCAAAGAGATCACAGCAAAGTTGCCACCAACAGTTGAATATTTGCTCTATGACTGCCAGATTGAGACAACACTCATGAAGAAGGATCAACCTGCTCAACCTCTCTGCTAACACATTAGACTTGTCTGGGATATAGGTTACTTTTAGAAAGATGTGAGAAGATACTGCCCATCATTTGTGGTCAATGGACACAAAAATTAAGATTTGATTCCTCCCTATTTGTTAACGTACCAAATGACTGCCATATTGTATGGAAAGATACCACATCTGAGGGGAGTGTGTCCTGAAAGGCCTGCAATGCTAGGAGGTCCACTCTCATCTCCAATACACTGATGCGAAGATTGTCCTGTGTGACCCTGTACCCTGGACTGTCCTTTCCAGGTAATGCCCCCCCCTCCCCCAAGTGGGAAGAGTCTATGATCACCGTGGCTTGAGGACAGGGAAGGTTGAAAGGATGTCCTTGTGAAACACATAGTGACTCCAACCAGCAATGGTCATTTGTTTTGCAAATCTTCATTAAAGATATTTGGAAAAACATGGGTTGCTGTCTTATGGACCACTGGACTGCAAGAGTCCACTGTAAGACTCTCATGCAGTGCCTGGTTAGGGGAACCAGGGTGATTAAAGCTGCCATGTTTCCTAAAACACAGAGTCATTCTTGCTGGTGGCTTCTAAAAATACAAGATGGTTAAAGCTTGATGATGAATGGACATGATCCTTGCTTGGGAAGTTTTTCAACTTGAAGCCTTGTGTCCAGCAGAGCTCCTGTGAATTCTAAAGACAGAGCTGGACAAAGTCTGGACTTTGCTAGATTCACCATTATGCCTAGATCTGTACATGGATGGAGCAAGGAATCTTTGGCTTACTTAAGCAGATCCCAGGTAGGGGCAGTGACGATCCAGTTGTCTAAGTAAGGGAGCAATCAGAACCCTTGGAGTCAGAGATGAGCTGCTACTACTGCTATACACTTGGTAAACACCTGGGGGATGAGGTAAGACCAAAGGGCAGAGTTCTGAACTGAAAATGACTGGCTCCAGAGCCAGAAGTGAAGATACCTCCTGGAGCATCTGTCCATCTTTATATGGTAGTACACATCCTGAAGATCTAGCCATCATATTCAGTCATTTTCGTTCAGAAGAGGGAGAATAGACTGCACTGTCACCTTCTGGAATTTCAGGTTTCTTACAAAACTGTTCAAGTAATTTAGGTCCAGAATTTGCCTTAGGTCCCCATTTTACTTTGGCACCAAATAGAATCTTGAGTAAATTCTGGAACCTCTTTGATGGTAACTCTTGGATGACTTGATTGCTTAAAAGCTTTTTTATTTCTGAAGCAACCACTTCCTTTTGAGAGGGTGGAACACTGAGAACTCTTTTTGGGGCTAAAGGAGTAAGTATGCATGTGTGGAAAGGGATGAAGTAGCCTCTGATTATTATTCTCTGCACCCATTTGTCTTGAGTGATGTAGGTCCAGGTTGTTGGATGTATGGATAAGCACCCATGACTGCCTCCAGAATGCAGCAGTCAGGTAACTGTTCAAAAGGCTTCTCAGAGAAAGGACTTTCGAAGCCTTGATTGTGCAGACCACCTCTGCCCCTACAGCAATGTCCATTATATAAGCTCCCCACTATGCTGCCAGGGAGCTTACATAATGGAAATTGCATAAGCTTCCCTCTATGCCGCCGGGGGGGCTCTGTCTCTAGATGCAGAAGGTGAATAATCTTGTGATTTATGGAACCAAATCTTAACTTTTGATTCCTTTCTGAAGACGTTCCTCTGAGGAGTGGAACAACTGATTCCTATAGCAAAAAGGGATCTGGCTTCCTTTACACTTCTAGAGATTGTAATAAACACAAATGGAAGAAACGGAGAATAAAAAAACTAGTAACGACAAATGTTCTCTGTTGACAGGATCCAATGAAGGTAGTCCCACAAAGTTTGAAGGTGTATGCTGGCAAAAATAGTATCGCTCAAAAGATTCTTCAGTCCATAGACCAGACAGTCTGATAGTCTGATGGTATAAATGTATTTATTAAACGAACAGACGAAACCCAACTCAATACAAATACACAAAGACTGTTGTGGATAAATGATTCTTGTGTCTTCAAGGGAACAAAGATTAATCTCAGCAAAGTTCATTCACTTTAAGGAAATTGAGATGCGATGACAGAATACTGCAAATGATACATGGGAATGCCTAAACTGTGTTCCATAAAGAAAGGCACAATTTATGGGAAATGAAAAGCAGTATTTTACTCAAATAAGGGAAATAAATGATAGTACAATTGTCTTTTTTAGCTAGTTCCTTGCGATTTTTCCCCACACAAAAGAAGAAAGCAAGACTTGGAAAGCCACTATGACAACCATTTCACTCTTTACAGTATTAAACACAACTTAAAATTGCATAATGCCAATCATCCTTGCTACCTTCAGTGTTCCCGTGTAAGCTCTTCATTTCATCAGTAAGGCAGTACTTTGTATGGCATGATGTCTGGGTACATATAAGTAGAATGAAAGACACAAATTCAGGCTGAAAATGCGCATTTTTACATTAATTTTGTACCCATCAGTCAAATGTGTCTCATCTATCTAATTTTATTAACATTTCTTTGTTAGTCTCAAGTCCACTAGACCCAAGTGCTTCATAAGGGAGGCAATCTGCAAGATGCAATTTAAAATCAAAACATTTACTCCACTTTGGAACCCAGATAAGAGTAGAAGACAAAGGAAACCAGAACCAAATAAACTCCCAATTATTTCTGAAGTATCTCTATCTGTAGTTATTAAGTATGTGGGAAATTCAGACTGCAGTGCTCCTTCAACACAAATAATTCTCTGTGTATGCATTTCTTGCTGGAATATTTACAAATGACTAAATATTTTACATTCAGTAGCACTTGAGGTTATTTATTGTGTTAATAAGTACTAAGACGCACATATTAAATCTACTTAAAATATCAAAAGGCTTTTTTAACAGTGTAGTAAGATGAGTAATGTCAGTTTTTTTTCATGATCATTGTACCACAGCATGTCAGCCCTGAAATAGAATGAGCAATTCATGGCAGAAGACAAATGTGAAGAAATAAACACAAAGATCTGTGAAGACATCCCCCATTTTGCTATACGTGTTCATGGAGCGACTAATTACTTCAGCAGGTATTCCTGACAAAAGGAGTGCAGCTGTTAGAACTGTAGTTTTCACTTTCTTTTCACCCTAAGAAAGAAGCAAAGAAACTGCTCAGTGTTACAAAAATCTATTACATCTTAAAGACAATGTGAAAAAGGGAGGTACATAATTTAATATATAGTTAAACAAAGACATAGGTGGTAAGGGTAATTCTGACAATTCAGCAAAAAAATAAATGTACTTTCAACATTTCTGAGTATTTCAATCTGGTCTATGGTCAAGACATTTCTCTGCCATTATTCCACTAAGTGGCTTTACTAATTAACATTTTTATACACCTTTATTGAATTATCACTTGTGACACAAGCAAACTTAAATTTATATAAAAGTAAGCTAACCATATAAACAAGTTCACACTTACAAACATTATACATCACATATATTGTTCTATACCAACTAATCAAATAACATTATATAAATTAATAAATTCCTGCCATCTCTTAAACCTCATTCCTCCTACAAAACATTCTTCTGCATATACTGTTCCCACAATTTCCACTTTATGTTATTTAGTCCTACCCCTTCCTAAAGATCCAGCTTACAGTTCTTTTATCTCTGTTACGATATTCATTACTTCAATACATGGTTTAGACATGGATTTCTATTTTCTAGTAATTGCTTTTTTTTGGCAGCCACCAGAATTAAACTTAGCAAGGCCTTACTAAGTCTAGGCAATCCAGATCCTGTATCACAGCTCAAAAAATAATTTCCTTAGTTACACTCATTTGCTCGCCCAGTACTGCTGACAGAGTACTCGATGGAATGTTTTTAAAGTCTGCCAACTCATTATACTCTTAAAACATATTCCCCATTACACCTCTAACATTTCCCATCTACCTGAAGAAAACATCTATGGAGTCTGCTTCAGGTATGTATAGTAAAATAATACAGTGTATAACATGGACATTTTAAATGGAGTGGGAGTCTTTTTGGTGACTGATGCATGTGTTAAAGATATTACAATAAACAAAAACTTTTTAGAAGTAAGAAATATAGGCTGTAAAATATAAAAAAAGAGACAAAAGGCTGGAAAGAAGCAAGAATAAGTTAATATGCTGTGATCCTGGGGTGGTGGGTGGGGATGTAAACCATATGTATAATTAAAATAATTTTCATTATTTTTACAATGGTGGATTTGACTTAAACTATTAAAAAGAAGTTATGTGCTTGCCATAATGTTCCATGTGTGTTGTCCATCTCCACCTTTAGTCTCGCATACGGATCGGATCAGTCTAGGCCTAATGCAAAAGCTTGTGGCCTCCAACTAAGCTCTTGGGCATTCTATCCTTCCCAGAATGCATCACCCCATTACCTCAGATCGTGTTTGCCCAATAAAGTAGGCAGTGGTTATATAAAGGGAGTCAGAAGTAAAACTTTTCTGCGCACTTAAACATTTCAACTAATAAGGAGTCCTCGATGGTCTCATTTTTTTTGACACCCGTTTTTGTAGGAGTCTAGAAAGGGGGTAGGTGGGAGGGTTGTGAGAATAAAGGCAGAGATGGACAAGACACATGGAACATTATAAGTACATAACTTCTTTATGTGTTGTTGTCAATCTCACCTTTATTCTCGCATATGGGACAGCATCCTTAGTAACGTGAATCTTGGGTGGCTCATGGGAAAATATTTTTCAGAACCATTGATCCAAAGGAAATTCCACCCCTGGAGGCCAAATCCACTTTGTAATGAGTAATAAAACTATGGAGGGGGGGGGGGGGTCTGACCATGTGGCTGCTGCATAAATATTGTCTAAAGATTCTCTGGCCAGAAAGGCTGAAGAAGTAGCCACCACTCTGGTAGAATGTGCTTTGATTGAATTAGGCAATTGTTTATTTGTAGATTTATAAATAACTCACAGATCTGCTCTGAGTTACAGCATAATGGTTCAAAATTCACTGAACCAACTGACATCGCCAATATACTGGCAGACAGGTTCAGTGCAAACTTCAACCCACCCTCACCCGCCCAAAGGACCAATTTCCATACCAGAAGATTGTACTGCCCCTAAAATCACAGACACTCAGGTGAAAATAGCACTTTCCAAAGCAAGAAACACAGCTTCCATGGGACCATACAGCACCCCAGGCTGCGTACTACATGAACTCCAAAACAAATTAATCCCTCACCTTAATACCATGTTTAACCACAGCCTCACCTCAGGCTATGTGTCCAGAGAGTGGCGCACGGCAACAGTTATACCACTCCACAAATGAGGTGCCACCACTGACCCCAGGAATTATCGCCCCATCAGCCTGATGAGTCTTGTCTGCAAGGCCATGGAGCGCATTATCATGGAACTCATAAACAAAAACATTGGGAACCTACAAACCCTTGACCCCACCCAGTTTGGGTTTGTAAAGGGAAGGTCTTGTCTCCTCAATCTAGTAGACTTTTTCAAAATGGTCACTAAAGCAATAGATGGGGGAAAGATGGTTCACACAGCATACCTTGATCTTGCAAAGGCCTTCGATACCATTCCCCACTTGGGAATTATTGACAAAATCACCAACTTAAATATAAACCCCTATGTTACAAGATGGATTGCTAACTAGCTCACGGATAGAACCCATTCCGTGAGAATAGGAAACGCTAGATCTGACTCCAAACTGGTGACTAGTGGTGTACCACAGCCTCGGCCTCAGTCCTGGGACCCCTCCTGTTTGGTATCTACTTCTTGGAGGTACAAACAAACATGGAGGGACTATGGCTAACAAAGTTCGCAGATGACTGCAAACTGGGTGCCGTAATTGAGACCCTTACTGACGTAGATATCCTTCAAAAGGGTCTTACGGACAGAGATACGTGGTGCCAAAACCACGGCCTCAAGCTAAATGACAAAAAGTGCATCATCATCCCCTTTGGGAAAAAAACAAGTACCTATGAATTACAACATAGGTGGTAGCCCACTTACCACGGAGAGTGTGGTAAGAGACCTAGGGACTCAGGTGGACAGTAACCTCTCCTTCGACAACCATATTGCTAAAGTGGTTAGAAAATCCTTCTACATGACCCACCTAATCACAAAAGGGTTTGCATCCAGGAATAAGGATGTTATTGCCCCCCTCTACTCATCACTCATTAGACCCATTACTGAATATAATGCCCTGTTTGGGATGTACCTAACAAGACATCTGTAACAACTGGAGAGGCCTCAAACGTACCTCACAAAGAGGATAATGGGCTTCAAACAGTTGCCCTATGCCATGAGGCTAAAAAAACTCAGACTGTACTTGGTCGCGTACTGGCTACACAGAGGTGATCTCTGCCAGACATACAAGGCTATGTTAAACCCCGAATTGCTAGAAATGCTCCACCTAAGGAAAACCCAATGCACCAGAGCTACTCGCTCAAGGGACGTAAACCTGACAACAATAAACAAGACTTCTCAGAAGGACAGATTCATGTCCCAGAGACTTCCCTTGCTCTGGAATAGGGTCCCCATAAATGTGAGGCAAAGCTCCTCATTAGCACTCTTCAAGAGGAATCTTGATGAGTGGATAGGAAACAGGAAATTCACCCCGGGAATCACTTCGGTGGCCCTGCTAGACAGGAGCGCAGGAAACTAGACCACTTGGGAGAGAAGCGTAAGCAAAACATTTTTTTTGGCTATAATTATGCCCTAGGGCCAATAGCCTAGTACGTATCTATGAACCTATAAAAGTGATGCAATAAGAAAGCCATTTATACAAGGTAACTTTGGAAATTGGCAAACCTTTTCTTGTTTCAGAAAAACAAACAACTGATCTGTTTTTCTGAAATCCTTTGTTCTGTGTAAATAAAAACGCAACTGTCTGTGAACATCTAATAAGCGCAAGATATTCTCTCTTGTTTTGGAAAGTCGGGGAAAAAAACTCAGAGTTCAGTGGACTGATTAAGGTAGTCTCAGAGACTACTTTAGGTAGAAAGGGTTAGTTCATAATCAAACTCTCTCTCTCTCTCTATGAAATATCAAATAGGGTGGCTTTAAAGATAATGCCTGTAATTCAGATACCTGTCTTGCTGAACTAATAGCTACCAGCAAAATTGTCTTCCAAGTCAAGAATTTTGAATCACAACTTCCTGTGGGCTCAAATGGGGAATGAACCAAATGAATCAATACAAAATTAAAATTCCAAGGGGTAGAATGGCTTTTGTAAGGTGTTTTCAGCAGAAAAATTCCTTTTAAAAAGTCTTAGAAAGCTTATGGGGCATGACAGGAAAACCATTCTCTCCGGGATGATAATTAGAAATCGCAGCTAACTGAACTTTAACAGTAGCTGCAGCAGCCCCTTTGTTAAAAAGTTTGGCTAGAAAGTCCAGAATAAAGTGAAATGAAGCAAAGTATCAACATTATTTTCCATGGCCCACACAACAAACCTTTTCCACTTGCTTCTGTAAAGTTTTTGTGTGGAAGATTTGAGCAAAATGTGTCTCACTGGAGAAGACAGAAGCAGGTGCCTGGCTATCACTGGAATCAGAGCAGCCATGCTGTCAATTTTAGATTTGTCAAGTCCAGAAGAGCCATCCCTTGTGGATGTGAAAGTAGGTCTGGAACTGGGTCCAGAATCTATGGTTCTTCCTGAAGATGAGGCCAAAGAAACAGAAACCAAATCTGTCGGGGCCAATAAGGGATAATGAGGATGACTTTTCTCTTCAACATACTTGTTTTCTGTAATACTTTGGGAGTCAAGGGGATTGGTGGATAGGCATACTGAAGTCCCAGGGGGCCAATAGTGTACCAGTGCATCCTTCAGTGACTCCCCCTGAGGGGAGATTAGGGTAAAGTAGCTTCTGCATTTGTTGTTCATGGGTGACGCAAACAGATTGCAGCAATGCTGACCCCAGTTCTGGAAAATCTCTTCTGCAACTTGTTGATTGAGGGACTACTCATGAGGCATCACAATTGTCCTGCTGAGCTTGTCTGCTGTCATGTTGGATTTCCCCGGAATGTGCATTGCTATCAGAAAGCAGGTGTAAGATATCACCCACTGCCAGTCCTGGAGGGCTTCCACACAAAGGTGGGTAAGATCTGGTTCCTCCCGGTTTGTTTATGTACCAGACTGAACTGCTACTGTACCTAGAGGAAGAGAGTCTTGAAAGGCTTGCAACGCTAGAAGCACTGCTCTCATCTCTAGAACATTTATATGCAGATGAGCCTTGTGGGGGGACCAGGTGCCTTGGACTGTCCTTCCCAGGTAATGTCCCCCCACACTATCTGGGAAGTATCCACGGTCACCACGGCCTGGGGCTGACTGGGCACAAATGGATGACCATGATTGAGCTGATCGGAATAAATCCACCACTGAAGATCCTTCCTTCACATATCGGTTATCAGAATCTTGCGAGACATTGGAAGATCTAGATAAGACCATTGAGTTTACAACAATTATTACAGGATTCGCATATGAAAGTGGGTTAGGGGTACCAGTATTATTGATGCTGCTATCGTCCCCAAGACCTGAAGTACTAATTTTGTAGATGCTCTTTTCTTGTGAATAAGAAGCTTGATCTGCTTTCTTAATGAAGTAATTCTGTCGGATGGAAGTCTCACTATCACTGCTCTTCAACCTAAATGTGCTCCTATGAAAATGAGACTCAGAGGGTTCTAGAACAGATTTTCTTGAAGTTTAAGGTGATTCGCAGATAAGAGCAAAGATTTATGGTAGCTTCTCTTGCCCTTAAGAGTTGATGCCTGGTTGTGGCGGTTAGTAGCCAGTCATCTAGACATGGAAACACTCGGAATCCTCGAAGTCTCAAGTGAACTGCAACTACTGCCATCCATTTGGTGAACACACTCTAGGGGCTGTAGTGAGACCAAAGGGCACTGGTAACGACTGGCTCCCAGCTGGAAGCACAAATGCCTTCTGGAGTGCCTGTCCATTTTTATATGGTAGTACGCATCTTGAAGGTCTACTGAGCACATCCAGTCATCTTTTCCTAGAAAGGGAAGACTGGACTGTAGAGTGACCAGACGGAACTTGCTCTTTTTTATCAATTTGTTTAGATTGCTGAGATCCAGAATAGGTCTCCAGTCCCCTGTTTTCTTTGGCACCAAAAAGAATCTTAAGTAAGTTCTGAATCCTCTTTGATCTGAGGGGACTTCCTGGATGACTTTTTTGTCTAGCAACATTTGTACTTCTGTAGCTGCTTGATTCCTTTGACTGGGTAGCACATCTAAGATTCTTAAGTGTTGAGGGAGGGGATGGGCAAAGGGATGAAATAACCTCTGGATATTATTTGATGCACCCATTTGTGGTTTGTAATGTGTAGCCAGGCCTGTGGGTGCAGAGACAGCTGACACCTGATTGCCTCCAGAGGTGAGCAATCGGGCCCTCTAGTCAGGAGTGCTGAAAGGCTTGCAAAAGAAGGAATCTATAGAGCCCTGATTTAGTGGGCTTCCCCTACCGTGAGAGTGGTGTCTTCCATTATTGTTCCCTCCTCTGCCTCTGGGGGAATTTTCACCCTGCGTGTCCAGGAAAGACCATTGAGATTTTTGCAACCACATTTTTCCGCTAACTTTTTGATCTTTGGGATAAGGTCTGGTCAGAGTGGAAAAATGTACTCCCTATGGCAGACAAGGTCTTGCCTTCTTGTTCACACCTAGTGAGCGTCTTTTACTTTGGGCCCAAAAAGGGATGAGCCATCGAAGGTAGAGTTCACAAAGGAAGACTTGAAGGGCTCCATGAAAAAGTCACACCCAGGCCTGCCTCCTTACAGAGATACCTGAATCTCCTGCTGTACTCACTCCATCTGCTGCATAAGAAATCAGTCTCATGGAGGGGTTAATTACTGAATTCAGGGTGGTGAGCTGAGAGGCCATCTTAACTGATACCTCATCAGCCACAGCTCCTTGTACGGTATCCAACAGTTCTTTTAGCAGATCCCTCTGCAGCCTAGTAAAATGCATCAAGTAATTCAGTGAGCGTAAAGTAAAGCCCGCTGAAGAAAAGACGTGCTTCTCCTATCTATCCATCATCCTAGAATCCTTATCAGGAGGATGGACAGTGAAACTGGTTTCAAAAAGTGCCTTTTTAATCACTGCTGCCACGACCATTGTATCTATCGCAACTCCCTTTGCTAGAAACTGTTTATCAGGAGGAGAAGTGACATACTTATTTGGCCTCCAAGAGATTAAGACAATAAGCTCATCGGAAGGCAGGGTCACCCAAGAGGTGGAAGGGTGGGATCAGAAAGGTATACTGGCACCTCTGCCAAATTGTTGCTGGACTTCCAATCTCCCGTCTGTTTCAACATTTCTAGGATGCCCCAAAATAGACATCCCCAGGGGGAGACCGTGGAGACCTTTCAGCTTCATTCAGGTCAGTATCTGTGGTGACAGACTCCTCTGGGGAGTCTAAATGCTTTCTCTTACAGATTCTCTTCAGAGATTTCTTCAGTGGGATAATCTGGAGAAGTTTCAGAAGAGAAGGGTGTTCCCTAGGGACATCATGAGGCTTGGGATCCCACTGTCCCTGTGGATTAGGTGTATGAGAGGCAGAATGCACCGGCAGGGGAGGGGAAGGGAAATCCTGGGAAGATTGGACCCTTGATTGAGAAGCTGTCAAAGCTCTCCCCATGGCCTCAAATGCTCCCTGCCCCTGATCTGAGGCACCCTCCAGAGTTGAGAAAAAACTCCTGGGAACCGAGGGCTCCCCGCTATCCGAGGCTGAGGTAGGAGCTGATCTCATCCACAAAGAGGCTCCAAGAGGCATAGGCAGGGTCCGATCCGAAGAAAAGTAAGTCTGATCCCTGCTCTCGGGTCCGGGAAGAGAGCTACTGCTCCTAGATTCCTCCTACTCGGAGAGGGCAGAGGAACTCAAAGCTGAAGTCAGACCTGAAGAAGGAATGATTCTCTGATCCGGCAAGGTCTGAGCCTGGACTTTCGAATCTCCCTGCTCCAAGCTCAAGACACAGGTTGGAGGAGGAAGAGAAGCAGAAGTTGGGAGTGACTTTGCTAGACTGAAGCTCTTGGGCTCTGATCCAGCAGTAATTTGGCCAGGGCTGGTGTCTTCAACAGCCTTGTAACCACCCTATCAATGTCTTCATCTGAAAGACTCCTGGTCGAATGGCTGGATACGGAAGGTGATCTTTGAAGAATCGGAGATGGGAGCTGAGAGGATATTCTCTCCAGTGATAGAGTTCAGCTCCAAATAGTATCAATTATCGGAGCCGAGGGAATCAGAACTGATAATTTAGATTGCTCAGAAGTTCCCTCTGATCCACCAGCTGACTGCTCTGAAAGTGCAGTCTGAGCAGACCACTTTTTCTTTTTCTGTATCGGTTCCGAGATTTATGTCAGCGCTGGAGGTCTTTTCTTCAGTTTTTCTGATTTCTGAGTGGAAGATGATGAAGTTGAAAGTACAGTTGTGTACCTACCATAAATGTAGATGTTCGAGTGTATTCACTGTTGCAGTCATTACTCTTGTGTTATCCTGCTGGCAGGCTACCCTCAGTCGGCCAGAATTCCAAAGTCTAGGTCCGGCGTCGGTTGCTGTCACCTCTTCCCTGACATCAGTGCACCAGGGGTAAAAAAAAAGATGCAGCCGATGCCATTCTCTTCAGTTTTTCTTGCCCCAGATGTCAGGTGCCACCAAATTGGTAGGCTGAAAAAATATGCCAATAAAAATACATGCACAGAAATAACATTCCCTTTGTCTACAAGCAAATACACCAAATAGGTTGTATAGGATTGAGAAATGCAGAAAAGTCCCAGCAAAGAGAAAGGGGATGGTGGGTGGGTAACCTGGACTGCAACAGTGAATACACTCGAACATCTATATTTATGGTAGGTACACAACTGTACTATGTTCATCGTGTTTCACTGTTGCAGTCATTACTCTTGGGTTGAATCCCAAAGCTGAGGATGGGTGGCTGGGCTAAATAGGATTAGGAGAGGCTATGAGGCCCTGCAGAACTGCAGTGGCAAAGCCTGCTCTGGACTTAGAGTAAAGAGGTAAGTGGTAGTGCTTTGTGAAAGTGTGCACTGAACTCCAAGTTGCAGCCTCTAAGATATCTTTGGTTGGTACTTCTCTGAGGAAGGCTGCTGAAGTGGCTGCTGCTCTGGTGGAATGAGGCCTAATGCCCTTAGACACTGATTTGCCATGTTGAAAATAGTAGAAACGGATGCAATGGCCTATCCATTTAGAAATAGTCTGTTTTGAGATAGCCTTCCCTTGTGATCCTGCAGCATATGACACTAAAAGTTGCTCAATTTTTCTGAAAGCTTTAGTTCAGTCCAAGTAGAAACGTAACTGCCTGTGTATGTCCAAAGAATGCAGAATTTTCTCACCCTTGTTCTGTGGATTTGGACAAAAGGTAGGCAAGTGAATGGTTTGGTTGAGGGCCACACTGGATACCACCTTAGGCAGGAATGTAGGGTTTGTCCTCAGAGAAACCCTGTCTGGATGAAAAATGATAAAAGGTTCCACAGCCATGAGTGCTTGCAACTCCGAGACTCGCCCTTCAGAGGTTATTGCTAGGAGTAGAGCTGTTTTCCAGGATAAACATTTTATATCTGCTGTTGAAGCTGGCTCGAAAGGAGGTAGTGTGAGTTTTTCCAATCATAATTTAGGTCCCAGGCCGGAATTGGTGCTCTCCTTGGAGGCCTAATGTTTATGGCCCCTCTGAGGTACTGCCTTATTAAAGGATGAGAAAAACAGGTGGTTCCATATTATAATGGGCTGAAATGGCAGAGGCATGAATCTTAATTGATGAGAAAGAAAAGCCTTTGTTCAGCATCTCAGTTAGGTATTGTAAAATCTGAGGTATATTTGGTGCACACGCATCAATGCCTTGTTACTGGTTCCAAGCACAGAATCTCTTCCATTTTTCTGCATAAGATTTTCTGGTACTGGGCCTCCTGGCCTCCAAGATTACATCCATGACAGCTTTTGAAAGAGGAGTGTTCTGAATGGTTACATTATCCGCCATGCTGCCAGATTTAAGGTCCTGATTTGGCTGTGCAGGATCTGATTGTTTTGTTGGGTAAGCAAGTAAGAAGTTTGAGGCAATATCCATGTTGGACCTTGAGCCAAGCTCTTTAGGACTGGGTACCAGTGCTGGCGTGACCAGTCTGGTGCAATCAGTATCATTTTTGGCTTCTCTTGTCTGACCTTTAGGAGTATCCTGGGAAGGAGAGGCAGTGGAGGAAAGGCATATATTGTTAGATTTTTCCAGCTGAAGGATAGAGCGTCCACTTTCCATGCTTGCTTGTGATAAATCCTTGTGCAAAATCTCTGCAATTGGCAGTTGTGAGGGGAGGCAAATAGATCTATGTCTGGGCATCCCCATTTCCTTATTATCATGTTGAAGACTTGTGGATCCGGTTTCCATTCGTGGTGGTCCATGAGGTTTCTGCTTAGTTCGTCTGCCAGACTATTTGTTTTTCCTGGCAGGAATTGTGCTTGCAGGTGAATTTGAAAAGCCAATGCTGTGTCCCATAAGGTCATTGCTTGTCTGCAGAGAGGGTAGGAATGTGTACCTCCCTGCTTGTTTATGTACTACATGACCATAGTATTGTCTGTCTTTATCAGTAGTTGTCCTGGATGAAGTAGGTCCTTGAAAGCTGTCAGGGCATTTTGAACAGCTAGCATCTCTTTTTGATTGATGTGAAGATGCATCTGGTTTGCAGGCCATGTGCCCTGAATACATTTTCCTGCCATATGGGCCCCCAGGCATAATCTGATGTATCCGTTGTCAGTGTCTGTCTGGCTGTGGGTAAACTGAATGGCAGACCCTTGTTGTGGTGACAGACTTCTGCCCACCATCGAAACTCCTGTTGCAGGCAGGGAATGAGTGCAATTACTGTCTCCAGGCTGTGGCAATGCTGAGTCCAAACACTTTTTAGATACCATTGTAGTTTCCTCATATGCAGTCTGGCATATGGAATTAGTAGAATGCAGGATGCCATGAAACTCAGGCCTGCAGGATTTTCCTCGCAGATAAGTGGGTTTTTGTTGCCAATTCCCTGAAGTAAGAAGTCAGTTGCTTTTGTTTGTCTGGCATGAGATAAGCCATCTGGGCAATTGTATTTAAGCTTGCACCCAGGAATATTATCTCTTGAGAGGGCACTAGTTTTGATTTCTTTTCCTTTACTGTGTACCCTAGGCCAGTTAGTAATCTTTTTACAAACGCCAGATGCTTTAGAAGAATGACTTTGTTCTCTGCTTGAATTAGGCAGTCGTCCAAGTAGGGATATATTTGAATTCCTCTTTGTCTGCAAAATGCAATTACTGGTGCCAGGCACTTTGTGAAGACCTTGGGCGCAGTAGATAAGCCAAAGGGCAGTGCAGAGAATTGGTAATGCATTGAGCCAGCTATGAATCTGAGGTATCTTCTGCAAGATTGTCTGATTGGGACATGCAGGTATGCCTCTTTTAGGTCCAAAGTTACGAGCCAAGCCTTCTTGCCCAGCATGGGCAGTAGCTGCTGTAGAGTCAACATCTTGAATTTTGGAACTTCCAGAAACGTATTTAGTATAGACAGGTCCAGTATTGGCCTCCAGGTTCTGTCCTTCCTGGGTACTAGGAAAAGTCTGGAGTAAAATCCTTGCCCTGCTCTTGTTGTTCATAGGTTCATAGGTTAGTACTAGGCTAACTGCCCTTGCGAGCCATTTTAAGCCTAGCCAGTTATCCCTTGTGAGACTCAAACCCTGCACCTTGTGTTTGTAAGGCAAACACCTTAACCATTAGGCCACCCTTGAATGGCCCTCATGTCCATGAGGGCTGTAATTAGTTTTTGCGCCTCTGCCCATTGATTGTGTGGCAGGTCTGGCATACCTTTTGACCTTGGTAGAGTGTGAAAATGGAACCTGTAGCCTTGGGATACTATGTTCAGGACCCATTTGTCTTGGGTAATCATTTGCCAATTTGATGAAAAAAGTGCTAGTTTTCCCCCTAAGGGGGCTGCCAAAAGAAAAGTGCTTGGGTCTGGCAGAGGAAAGTCATTGGGACTGTTTCCTGTAAGGTTGTGATTTGTCTTCTCCACTTTTGGAGGTAGGAGCACCCCATTGTTTAGGCCTGTATGAGCCTTGGGGCTGAGATCTGCCTCTGGGACGCCTGTATCTGCCTCTCTGTGGTCTGTCTGACACTGGAAAGGACCAAATTTTAGAAGGCCAGTTCCTGCTAAACCTGGGTGGCTGTACCTGTAAGAAATCCTTGACTGTCTGCATGGATTTTGCTTTATCCTCCATTTTTTTCGAAACCTCTTCTGCTTTAGTACCAAACAAAGTATCATGCTGCAATGGTGCATCTAATAATTTTGCTTTAACATGATCAGGCAGATTCTGTTCCTTTAACCAAGCATGCCTTCTAATAACAGAACCTGTGACAGCGGCCCTACACGAGGCCTCCAGTGAATCATAACCACATTGCAAAGTATGCTTTCCCACTTGTTCAGCTGCATGCAATAAATCCTGCAATTCCTTGTTCTCGGAACATTCAGTATTTGTCAACAATTTCTGTTTAAGCAGTGACATTAAATACTGCTGATATTTAAGCATATGAAACTGACAATTTAAAGCCCTTACAGCCAAGGTAGCAGAAGTGTATACTTTTTCCCCTATCTGTCTAGAGCCCTAGAATCCCTATCAGAGGGGACAGGGTTTTTTGCAGTGGAGGCTTTAACCCCTTTGGGACCCTGAGATATAGTTTCTGGATCAGCAGCAGGGTTTTTATATAGGAATTTATGAGAATCCGGAACCCTGTAGTATCTCTCTGGTTTAGCAGGTGCAGGGGGTAAAGAGTCAGGGGACAGGCTGGACTCTGAAAATACATCATCTACAATGTCTAAAACAGGTGGAATAGCAAGGGGTCTGTGCTGAGGAAGTAGCAGAAAGTCTCTGAGCCTTTTCTTAGATTTAGAATAATCTTGGCTCTCCCAGTGGAAATGCTCCCTCATGTTATGCAGGGTTTCCCCAAAAGAATAATCCTCTGGAGGAGAGGCTGAAGGAATGGATTCTTCAGCATCAGAATCCTCATAGGGAAGCATGGAATAATCCTGTTCAGAAGAGGAATCAGAGGAAATAGAAACCTGATCAGAAGAATAATGTCTCTTGCCTAGTCCTCTTATCAGGTGGGGGATGGGAGCCCCTGATCAAAGTAATTAGGTCTTTGGCCATTTTGAGCATCTGTTTTTTAGGCATGGTAGACCGAGTAGGAGAATGCTGTACTTGTTTCTTTGTCTTTAGAGCTGCTTTAGTCTTGATCTTTGAAGCTGAAGATGGCTTAATATATAGTTGTGTAGGTCTGAAGACACCCTCAGAAGCCGATGCCTGCTTAGCGGCTCCGGACCCATCTGAGGGAATGATTTCCGAGTGTCCAATACCTTGAGTATCAAGAGGCAGAGTCAGCTCCGTGTGGGAGTCGGAAGCGGCCTGTGGCTCTGAGGTAGCGGGCGCCAGGGGCTGCGAAAGCGCCTCACTGAGAACTGGCGACTGGCCTAGCAGAGGCCTTGTCGTCAGTTTTGGACCTCGGATGCCTATCCTTTTCCTTGCGTTTTTTGTAAACTCCGGTCATCGGCTGTTCCGACGGCATTATATAATTAAATCTTTGGCCAAAGTAATGAAATGCAAAATCGAACCGATGCTTAATAGTGCGTTGGTTAAATCTAGCACAAAACCGACAGCTAGCAACATTGTGATCAGGGCCAAGGCAAGGAATACAGTAAGAGTGAAAATCCTTATGAGGTATTTGCTTCCCACAAGAAATACAATTGTTAACTTTTTCTGACATCGGTCTGGAGCAAGAAAAAAGTTTCCCCAACGGGGTACTTAGCTTTAATGAAGACTTCGGTTCTGAAATTCTGATTTGAAAATCTCAGGAGTCGGCCGACCGGCACTTGCGAACTGCTTTTGCTTCGGGCACCGCGTGGCAAGAAAGACTGAAGAAAATGGTGTTGGCTGCATCTTTTATACCCCTGGAGCAGTGACGTCAGGAAAGAGGCGACAGCAACTGACGCCGGACCTAGACTTTGGAATTCTGGCCGACTGAGGGTAGCCTGCCAGCAGGATAACCCAAGAGTAATGACTGCAACAGTGAAACACGATGAACATCCAGATTTAGAGGACTCCTTGCCACCAGAAATATCTGCATCAAAGGGGCTTTGAATTAAGCCTTTAAGCATCAATCTGTTACGCCTTTCTAATAAGGCCCTTTAGTTAAAAACGTGACAAATACTGTGGGGCTCCTGCAGATGAAGTGGACCCAAGCAGTAAACACAATGTGCAAAAATCGCTAAGGGGCATTTTCTTTCCACACTGTGTACACTTTTTGAAGCCTAAGGGTTTATCTCCCTTATCTTTCTGAGACATATTGAAAAAAGAGAAGCAAACCACAAGCAACTAGAAACTATTGCAAACCTTGAAAGAAAAAGTATAAATGTCAGACAGAAAATTAGAGAAGTTCTAACTAAAACAACAGACTCTCTGAAATACACAGAATGTAGACTAAACTGTCAAGAAACTCTCTCTCTCTCTCTCTCTATATATATATATATATATATATATATAAACTATTTATAAGTAGTTATACAAAAAGAGATAAAAGGAGGGGTGAGAGACGCCACAAAAAAAAAAAAAAACATGCAGACATTAGAGGGAATGATATAAACTACTAACCTTAACAAGAATAAACTTCTACTATTAGCCAAAGAAGAGATCTACAATAAAAATTTCTCACTAAGCCCAGAATCAGCAAAAGAGCCATGTCTCCAGGAAAGCAGCAAATGAGAGCTGAGGTAATGGGGAGATGCATTCTGGGAAGGATAAAATGCCCAAGAGCTCAGTTGGAGGCCATGAGCTTTTGCATTAGGCAGAGATGGAGCCGATGGTTTGGATCTGACCCATTTGTGAGAATAAAGGCGAGACTGATAACAACACATCAAGTGGGGGGGTTTTTTGTAAGAAAGGAGGCTTGAAAAATGAGACAAAATGATGAAAGCCACGAAAATGCTAAGTTCCTAGCATCTGCAAAGATAGCAGCTTTTTTTCATTAGCAATATGCTCAATAGGAGTCAAGAAATCTGAAGCTGAAGGCAGTTGTACATTTTGTTCTGAGTGAAATTTACAAAGATTCCTACAAGCATCTGCAGAGATATTAGCTGTTTGTTTTTCGTATTGCTGACTGCTTTCAAATGGAGATGAGCTGACAGCTCTGAGTATTCTTTGCTGAGGGAAATACAAAACAGCAAGCAGTTCAGTGAAAAATAAAGATGGAAATTATGGGAAACGAAGACGACACAGCAGCCTTCCTAGCAGCCTGGATACTTCATACAAGCTGTTTTTTTTCACATCTGGGAGGGAAACAGAGATAAGAAAACATCACACACCAATATCTGTAAGTGGAAACACAAGCTGTAACATGGGTAACCTTAATTTTAGGTTAGGTAATGCCTATGGGTGCAGCTGTCGAATGGGGGACAACTGTTCCTATCTAGCGGATTAAACCTCTTTTTTTGAAGTTGTACACAGTTTTGTGTGTTTGTTCTAAGTTAGCAGGGGATAGTGCTGTTCTGAAAATGTATTTAGTTTTTGTTTGAAGGTTTTTATTAAAATAAAAAGTCTTGAAACAATGGGAGTGAAGAAAGTGATAATGATCTGGAACTTTTGACATAGGCTCACATGGAGATGAGAAGAAAAAACTGTATAAAAGATCAGCCTGACAAACAGTGTGCATCTGCAAGAAAAATGTTGGAAATGCACATTCAAAAACTATACTGTATATTAGGTGGGAACAGTAGCTTTTTATCATAATGGATATACTACCCATATTATATCGGCATGTAAATGGCCTTACAAGTACAGGCAAAAAGAAAGAGTATTGACTTGTATTAGGAAATGCAGAATTCATATAGAAATGCTGCAGAAAACACATTTGGAAAGAAATGAGCATGTGAATTTGCCAAAGATGAGATTTTAGGATGGATATTCTGCTAAATACCAAGGGCAAATGAAAAGCAGAGTAATTATGCTGAGTGATGATGGGGATCCAATAGTGACAAAAGGAGAAAAAAAAGACAATAATGGTAGATTTGTGGTAGTAAGGAGTTATTGGTAGGGGAGGAGGACTATGCTTGCACATATTTGTATTCTATCAAAAACTGCTATTTTGGAGATTAAGAGAATTTAAGCTTTTAACAATGAATATTAATTATGGGTAGGAATGGAGCTTGATATGCAATAGTGAGGATTTATCAGGGAAAATCAACAAAAGAGGGAATATTTCTGAAGAAATATTTTGGGATATTTGGTATGAAAGATGTGAATTTAGTAGCAGGAACTCAAAACAGATTTTACATATTATTCATCTAGGTTTACTATAACTGGTCTGGAGTAGACATAAATTATCTTTAACCAGAGTGTGTATATTTAATCAAAAGTTTTAATACACATCCAATAAACGGTTTCAGTACAAGTATCAATTAAAAACTACGCAAGTAAAAAGGAGACAATGGACTTTCCTACTTACCTGTTTAAAAGTGGAATTTAAGGAATAGGCAATGGAAATGATTCAAGAGTTATTAAGGAAGACACAAATGTCCTCAGAAGGGATAACCAGTTAGTGGGATAAAGTGAAAATGGACTTTAAAAAACAGGATAGCCATAACAGAGAAAGAAATATGGGAAATGATTACAATTATTTAAGGGAACATTGACAAAGGTTAAAGTACTGCAAAATTAGGATAATTTTACAGAAAAAGAAGAGTAACTGAAGAATACTATGGGGAAAATAAGGGAGTATCTGGATAATATGCATGAGTTTAGAAAGGTTGCTGTCAAGCAACTACTTTTTGATGACAACTCCAGAGCACAAAAACATTTTATCATAACATGAGCAAAAGAAAGTCCAAAGGGTTGTCACTACACTTAGAATCCTATGACAAGACAAATAACCAGAGACCCTGTACAGATACAGAGAAATATTTCAGAAATTTCATGAAAATTTGTAAAAAGCAGAGGAATGTGGAAACCAAGAAAAGGCATAAAAGGAAACATTTAAGGACGACTTAATTAAGCCATGATTGGAAGACAATGAGGTTTTACAATTAATATGAGATTAAAAATGGTGATGTATCACCAAACAGCGAAGTCTCCAGGAACAGATCTTACTCTTGGGGAAGTCTGGAAGGTGTGAGGAAAGAAAGTGATAAATATCTGAAAGTTTTTTTAACAGTATTTTAAAAGAGGAGAGTGGGGGAGTACCACCATTTAGGAAGAAAGTTGTAGCAGCTGTATTGCCCAAAGAGTGTAAAGACCATTCAGATACACCTTCACATACATCCATTTCAATTTTAAGCCATGATTATTTATTTAATTATTGCATTTGGCGACAAGGAAAAGTCTGAGTAGGCACAGACTCCCCTTTTCAGTGGATGCTCAGGGGAGAAATGCTCCAAATTATACATATTAGATAAAGACTTAAACACTTCTTCTACAGTATGTGCATGTCTATACTAGCTAAACGAATGGCAAAGCTTTTGCCAACATTGATGGATATGGATCACTGTGGTTTTGTGGAAGAGAGGCAAACCTTTGACAAGATTAAAAGAACAATGAAGATCCAGAGGGAAGCAGAATGTAAGAAACACCACTGCTGTTCATGGGTCTTGATGCAGAGAAAGCATGAGACAAAGTGATCTGTGATTTTATGAGTAGGGCAATGGTAGCATTTTCATTCCCTGATAGAATAACATGGTTAATTAGGAAAACATATGAAGGACCAAGCCAAAAATTAGGGTGGGAGGGTGCCTCTCTGACAGGCTGTGTTTAAACACTGCAGCAAGGCAGGGGTGTCCTATTTCCCTTTGTTATTTCTTTTATATTTAGATGCACTGGCAAGGAAAATAAGGGACTAAGAAATCTAAGGATATAAATAACATGATAATCATAGAAAGTTAGCTTTACTTACAGTTAATTATTTCATACTTGAAAAATCCAAAAAGAATATTTCACTGTTGTGGAAAAACTTCAGACGATTTCAAGTCTTTCTGGGACATAAAGGCTATAGCAGTGTAGTATCTACCTACACATGAATTAATTCATCAATACCCATATTTATGGAGACATGATAAGATGAAGTACTTAGGTGTATGGATTAAAAAGGATTATGTTATGGCAGCTACAGATATGCAGTAAGAGACTACAGAACATAAAAAAATTAAAAACTTGAAGGTATTGATTATGGATATGAACAGTACAATACAAGCAGTGAAAATGTTTTTTACTCTGTTTAGTTTTATATACTGGTCAGGCAGAGTTTTATCAACTAAAGAAGTTGTGGTGATAATTAACAAAGAGTTGAAGGAATTTATTTGGGAGGGGAATAGGGCAAAATTTATGGGGATAAGTTGATTTCCATTACTGAATGATATTATTTAAATTACCTGCTTTGAAGGGATACTTTAGAGCTATGTAGTTAAGGTTTATATAAATAATACAAGCAGAAAGTTATACATCAAAGTTGAAAGGGATGACAATGAAAGGATGTGGGGTGGGGGAAGGAGTTCAGGAAATAAGGACAATATGGTTTTGGATGCAAGGCCTTAAAGAGAACAACAACCAGAATATTATTCTCATAAAGAATATTATCCTCATGAACTAGTTAAAGCATTATAAAAACTAAGCCAACACAGGAATGGAGAAATTAGATTTTACCAATAGGGATGACTTCAAATAGGGGTGAAGAAAATAAGTAAAAGGGGCTGGAATTGAAAGGGAAAATTAGCAAAGGAACCAAGGTACAGGGAGCAAATAACTATAGAGGGAAAGGTAATACAGTGGGTTGAAGCCAAACAGAAGCTTGGACAGCAACTTAGACTACCTTTATACATACTCTGACCAGTATCACTCCCTGATACAAAAAGAAAGGAATATGGATAGGGGAGTGTTAAGTGAAAGAGCAACTTTGATAGTTTTTACTTGAACCTACAACAGAAGCAGCTATTAAAAAATGGATAACTGGCAGGGCATATACACAATTGCATGATAATTATAAGAATTAATCAGCGCAAGTAAGAAAAGATTGGGTAGAGAGATTGGAGAAGTGATTTCGAAAGGACTAATAGAAGGATATCTGTATGGCTTCCAAGTATGAAAAAGTCCAGAAGATTAACAGTTTTTGCTTGTAAGTGTTTGCACAGATATTTTTATACTCCAAGCAGATTTCAGGCAATTTTTCTTCAGGTAGTTAATCAAATGTTGAAGGCGTAATGGGAAAGAAAAAAAGTAACTGAGAACATGTTTTTGGAAGTGTAACAAGTTGGAAGACTTAAAAAAATCACTACAAACTACTTTGTCAGTAATTTAGGGAGAGCAAGTGCTTGTGACTAAGGAAATGATTCTTTTGAATTGCGACACAGGATCTGAATTTATGACTCATAGTAAGACCTTACTAAGTTTAATGCTACTGCCTGGCTGCTGAAAAATCAATCACTAAAAATGGAAATCAAAATCTAAACAAAACTTAAATGAAATACTAAATATTGTACAGGACATGAAAGAACTGGAAGTAAGATCTTTAGGAAAGGGAAAGAGAAACTGCATGGAAACAAATGTAATTTGTAGGAACAATACATGCAGAGCAATGCTTAGGACGAGTGATGCTTAAGAAGATCGGAACTGAGCAATTTATGCTGTGTTGGAGTGAACGATAATTCTTAAAACGAAAAAAACAAACGTATAACTCAAAAATAATGGAAGATGTCACTATGGCTTGTTTTATTTTCTATTAACTTAAGTGTATAGGATTGTTTAAACTGTGATTTAATAGAGCTGTTAAAATCAGGTCTAGACCTGCCCTCCAAATATCTGATCTTGTAACAATGATTGTGCCTGCAGCTGCAAATAGGATCATCCCCACCAGTGTCTACAACAACAGCTTTCAGATGCTATTAACTTTGTCACAAAGTTAGTCTACAGAATTTCTTTCTTTGCCTTCATGTAGCTAAGCTGTACCTCTAATATACCCTGGTGGCAGAAGTCAACATCACTCTTCCTCAACAATGAAAACATAGTCCTATTACTCTAATGGCAACATGAACACCTCCTGCGCTGGTGTCTTGGCTTGCAAACACAAGACTCCACTAACAATAACAAAGAGGGAAATTGTGTCAACTGCAAAAAAGAAATCAAAATATCTGGGATATGCATGCTTATGTAACTGGCGTACCACACCATGGCATATGTCAGTTCTGGGGAAAGAACATTAATAAATTGTCAAATTTAAATAAGAAAATTATAAATGGTGGAGAAGATATACCCAACCAATGACCCATCTGTAGGGTCTTTAAAGTTATCAGCCAGAGGCATTAAGTGGTAATCGACTTTCAAAGTAAAACGAGATAGTCTGAGGATCTACAGTCATACATGCCTATATATGCCTACATTTACGACCTGAAATTAAACATTGAACATACCACACTGAGAAGGTTATGCTTTGGTACCCCAGACAGACATCAGCAGTGAAATCCCACTGGTTTGGAATACTGTAACAGTGATTTCAGTCAGGACATCATAACTTATCTAATGACATGGTCTTCCTACTAATGTTGTCAAAATATAATTTCTTCAAGGAGACCAAAGGAAAGCAGCCAGTGAGACATAAATGAGTTATACAACTAAGACGGTCTGTTATCAGAAGATTCCCGATATCATTTTGGGTACAAAAACAGGTAAGAAAGCCTAACATTAAACAAAAATATGGTATGAATAGTAAGGGATGGTTAATGTGTTTGTCTCTCCAACATCTTCAGCAAAGCCATACATGTTTAAGGGTTGAACTAAGGTTCAAATGAAACGAGTGTTGATTCTGATGAAATCCCCAGTCAGGGGATGAAAGCGCTCAATCCGGTGGTTTTCCAGTTTTACTATTAAAGTGGATTTTATTGCTGAATTCTATGGTTGCTGCTATTTGTGTTCGAATACACAAGAAAACCTTTTCGAGATTTCCTGACTACTGACAGTGTGTGTGTTTTGTATTAATGAATACAAAACATGTATCTAATGTAAGGTAATGGACTGTCTAGAACAGAACTCTAGTAAGACTGTGAAACCAACTACATATTCTGCCAAACAAATACAAAGGCGAGAGCAGAAAAAAAAGTATACATTGTAGAAATAGAAACAACCAAAAGTTATGGATAGGACATGACAGCAAACATACCACAACTTTATTGACAAGTATATGTAAGACAATAATGAACCTACCAAGCAAGAAACCAATGTAAATTAAAATTAATTCTATTCAGATGAAGTCTTACCTTTGGAAAATACTTCGATAAGCCCATGTAAGCTAGTTGTAGAGTTAGAAAAGGGGCAAAAATACACTGCAAAAAGAAAGAAAATGAACATTACATAGTGTATATTAATTATTATTTGAAAGCATAACTTGTGTACATGTGGAATGTAAAAAAAAATGTGAGCAAACTGTCTTATTCTCTTATCTTTCTTGAAGAATGGAAACTACAGGTATGAAAATAAACTTACATTTTCTGTTACATCACAGCTGCAGTAGCCTACACTATATGGGTCTTACCACTACCAATGACCAGCTATTCAAAGCTTAAGGTTGCCCTCCAAGTGGAGCTGTCATGAGTTTGAGAGGGGCTCTTATAAAAAGTCACAGCACCAAAAACGTCAGAGCTTTCTTGTCTCAAGAAGGGAAGAAATAGCACTGAAAGTAAAAAATGCTAGTCAACAAAACAGAAGAGTAAGTGTATACACAAAGGTTTATACATTCATAACCTGCCAATACAAAAATACCAAAACAAGGGTCTGGAGGGGGAACTGCTATTGCAACAGTGAATTATTAGAACATCTAATGTTATAAGAAATTTTCTTATACAACTGTACAACATTAGCTCACTGTTGCAGTACTCTAAGCCATACATGATACAGGTAGAGTTCCATAGCCTAAAAAAAGAGGAAACACTAAGTTAAAAATCCAGGATCCCCTGCAGAATGTCATAGCAAAACTTGTTCTGAACCTAGAAAAGGAATCTAGTTTGTAGTGTTTTGGAAAAGTATGTACAGAGGACCAACTTGCTGCCTCTAAAATACTTCTGAAGTCTACCCCTTTCCATAAAGCCAATGAAGAAGTCAAAGACATGGTAGAATGGTCCCTAGCCCTGCCTCAAAGTGTCTTATTATGGTGAGAATAAAAAAAGGAAATAGCATGAGACAGTATCAAGAAATAGTCTGCATTGACACTAGTTGTCCTTTCCTTTTACCCTCATATGAGATGACAGTTGGTCAGCTTTCTTGAAGGACTGAGGTTTATCTAGGTAGCATCAGAATTACCTGTGGACGTTTAGAGTATGAAGAAGTTTTTATACCTCATTCTTGGGATCAGGTAAAAAGGGAGGGAGACAGACTGGCTTAGTGTACACTGAAACCACTTTAGTCATAAAAGTGAGATTTTTTTCTCACAAGAAATCCTGCCCTTGTGGAAAATGGGGTGACTTACCATAACTGATTGTAACTCAGATATTCTCCTAGCTGAAGTCAGAAAGTACAGTTGTGTACACTTACCATAAATGTAGATGTTAGAGTGTATTCACTATTGCAGTCATCACATTTGGGTTATCCCTGCCAGGGTAGTATTTCTGCATTGGTTGTTGTCACTTCAGGACTGACATGAGGTTGTCAGTAGTATAAAGTAGGTAGCCAACGCCATTACATCAGTTTTTCTTGCCCTGTCAGGAGCCCCCAAGTGGGAGCCAGGATATGGTGGAAGAATCCCACCAGTAGAAAGTAAATACCAAACAGTTCCTTGTAGAGAGAGAGAGAGAGAGAGAGAGAGAGAGAGAGAGAGAATATGGGGTGGGGGGAGGTGGAGTGAGGGAAACCAGGACTGCAACAGTGAATACACTCGAACATCTACATTTATGGCAAGTATACACAACTGTACTATGTTCTTTGTGTTTCACTGTTGCAGTCATCATATTTGGGTTGATTCCCAAAGGTGAGGAAAAGGGTGGAGGCACTCAAGAAGACTGGGAGCTGGCTACAATGCCCTGCAAAACTGCAGTGGCAAAGCCTTGCTCTGGATTTGGAGAAGATAGGCAGGTAGTAATGCTTGGTGAAGGTGTGAACAGATGTCCATGTGGCAGCCTCCAGGATGTCCCTGGTGGGGACTCCTCTGAGAAAAGCTGCAGAGCTGGAGGCTGCTCTGGTAGAGTGAGTCCTAACCCCCTTAGCGGGAGGTTTCCCGTGTTGCTTGTAACAGAAATGGATGCAGTGTGCTATCCATTTGGAAATGGTTCATTTGGATATGGCTCTGCCCTCTGCCCCTGCAGCAAAGCTGACTAGCAATTGATCAGACCTTCTGAATGATTTAGTCCTGTCTAGATAGAATCTGCGTTGTCTGTGCACATCTAGAGTGTGCAAGATCCTTTTTGCCTTGTTTTGTGGGTTAGGGAAAAAGGTGGGCAAATGAATGGATTGGTTGAAAGCCACACTGGACACCACTTTGGGCATGAAGGATGGGTTAGTCCAGAGGGACACCCTGTCAGCTTGGAAGATGATGAAGGGCTCTACAGCCATGAGTGCTTGTAGCTCAGACACTCTTCTGGCTGAAGTGATGGCCAGAAGCAAGGCTGTCTTCCAGGAGAGAAACTTTAACTCTGCTGAAGATGCTGGTTCAAAGGGGGACAGGGTGATCTTTTCCAACACAAAGTTTAGGTCCCAAGCTGGGGTAGGTGCTCTTCTGAGTGGCCTCAAGTTGTTAGCCCCTCTTAGGAACTGTTTGATAACAGGGTGTGAGAAAAGTGGGTGCTCAGTGTTAAAATCAGCAGAGATAGCAGAGGCTTGAATTTTAATAGAGGAAAAGGAGAGACCACTGTGTAGCAGGTCAGCTAGGTAATCCAGGATGAGAGGTAGTGAGGGCTGTGCTACATCGGTTCCCTTGGCCTGAATACAGGTGCAGAACCTTTTCCATTTTTCAGCATAAGTCTTTCTAGTGCTAGGGCATCTAGCCTCATGTATAACACCTAGAACCTGTTTACTGAGATTGGCAGCTTGATCAGTGGTCAGGGAATAAGCCAGGCTGCGAAACTGAGAGTCTGCAATTGGGGATGCATGAATTTTCCTTCCCTCTGGGTCAGGAGGGTTGGGGTTTGAGGGAGATGGCATGGTGGCAGTGGGGACAGGCTGCACAGCAGTGGGTACCAGTGCTGGCAAGGCTAGTCTGGAGCAATCAGAATTGTCCTTGGTTTTTCCTCCCTTACTTTGAGCAGTACCCTGGTAATGAGAGGTAATAGGGGAAATGCACAGACCGAGAGATTGAGCCAGGGGAAGGATTCACTTTCCAGGCCCTGCAGTGAGGCTTCCTGGTGCAAAACTTGCTGAGCTGATGGTTGGAGTGGGAAGCAAAGAGGTCGACCTTCGGGATGCCCCATTTCTGAGTTATTAGGGTGAAGGTTCTTTGGTCTAGCTGCCACTCATGTAGGTCCAGAAGATTTCTGCTTAAGTTGTCTGCCAGAGAGTTTAGAGAGCCTGGCAGGAATTGTGCTAACAGGTGGAGTTGCATGGCTGAGGCTGTGTGCCAAAGGGTCATGGCGAGCCTGCACAGAGGGTAGGAGTGAGTCCTTCCTTGCTTGTTGATATACCACATCACAGTGGTGTTGTCTGTTTTGATCAGGAGAGCCCCTGGGGAGAGAAGGGGCCTGAAAGCTGTCAATGCGTGTTGTACAGCTAACAACTCTTTTTGGTTAATGTGCAGATGTATTTGCTGTGGGCTCCATTGGCCCTGGATGCACCTGCCGTCCAGGTGTGCACCCCAGGCATAGTCTGATGCATCTGTGGTGAGGGTCTGGGCGGCGTGGGGTGGTGAGAAAGGTAGCCCCTTGTTGTGGTAGCAGGCTGCTGCCCACCAAAGAAAATCTTTCCTTAGCCAAGGTATCACTGGTATAAGAGTTTCCACGTCTTGAGAGTGTTGACACCAAAGGCTTTTTAGGTACCACTGAAGTTTCCTCATATGCAGTCCAGCATATGGAATGAGTAGAATGCAAGATGCCATGAACCCCAAAACTTTCAGGATTTTCCTTGTAGATAACTTGGGTCTGGTGGCTAGTTGAGAGAAAGAGGCTGTCAGGTAAGTTTGCTTTTCTGGTGTAAAGAATGTCATCTGGAATGCTATGTCCAGGCTTGCTCCCAGGAATATAATCCTTTGGGTGGGTACTAGTTTGGATTTCTTTTCGTTGATGGTGTACCCCAGGGAGGTCAGTAGGGACTTTACAAAGGCCAGGTGCTTGAGCAGCTTTTCCTGTTTGCCTGAATTAGGCAGTCGTATAAGTATGGATAAATTTGTATATTTCTTTGTCTGCAAAAAGCAATGGCGGGAGCCAGACATTTTGTGAAAACTCTGGGAGCAGTAGATACCTCAAAGGAAAGCGCAGAGAACTGAAAGTGCAGAGATCCTGCCCTGAAACGTAGATACTTCCTGCATGATTCCCTGAATGGGATGTGGAGGTAGGCCTCTTTTAAGTCTATGGTGGCTAGCCAAGCATTTTTGGATAGCATAGGTAGTAGTTTTTGGAGGGTGAGCATTTTGAATTTTGGTATCACCAGGAAGGTGTTTAGAATGGATAGATAGAGGATGGGGCGCCAGGTGCCCACTTTTCTGGGTACCAGGAAAAGCCTGGAGTGAAAACCTTGGCCTATCTGTTCTGCAGGAACGTGCTCTATTGCCCTCATAGAGAGGGCAGGAAAATGACTTGCTTTTTGGCCTCTGCCCATTGGTTTGGAAGAAGATCTGGGAACCCTTTTGGGATTGGGACAGTGTGGAAAGAAAGTCTGTATCCCTGGGACACTATGTTGAGGACCCAGCGGTCGTTGCTAATGGTGGCCCAGGTGCTTGCATGGAAGGAGAGTTTTCCTCCTAGGGGCAAGTTCAGGTGGGCAGAGGGAGGGGGTAGAAGTGGGGAGTCATTGTGAGTTCTTAGCATGAGAGGGTGACTTTGCACTCCCTGGTTTTGAAGTGGAGGAACTCCATTGCTTTGATCTCTGCATTCCCTGTGGCTGTTGTCTGGGAGGGGGTCTGTATCCCGGGGTCTGGGCTGAACTGACCTGGAGGGGTCAGGAAAGGACCAGTGCTTGGAGGGGCAATGCCTACTGAACCTGGGTGGAAATCCTTAACTGTCTGCATAGATTTTGCTTTTTCTTCCATCTTTTTTAAGACCTCCTCTGCCTTGGTGCCAAATAAGTTGCCTTTGTGCAAGGGTGCATCCAAATAATTTAGATTTGACATGGTCTGGCAAGGGCTGTTCCTTAAGCCAAGCATGTCTTCTAAGGACAGAACCGGTGACTGCTGCCTTGCAAGAAGCTTCTAGGGAGTCAAAACCACAGTGTAAGGTGTGCTTAGTTACTTGACTTGCAGAATGCATTAACTCTTGTAACTATTTTCTGCACAAGCAGGAAAGGATGATATTTTTTGTTTGAGGGGTTCCATAGTATGTTGCTGAAATTTTAGCATATGGAACTTACAATTTAGTGCTCTAATAGCAAGAGTAGCAGAGGTGTATACTTTTTTCCCCATCTGTGTAGTGCTCGGGAATCCCTATCTGAGGGGATGGGATTCTTAGCAGAAATTGCTTTAATTTCTTTAGGCCCTTGAGAAATAACCTCAGGGTCAGCAGTGGGATTTTTGAAAAGAAATTTGTGCAAGTCAGGGACTCTGTAATACCTGTCAGGTTTCCTGGGAGCAGGAGGGAGGGTGCCAGGAGTCAAACTAGACTGCATGAAAACATCATCCACAACATCCAGGACAGGAGGAATGGCCAAGGGTCTGTGCTGTGGAAGATCTAAGAATTCCTCGAGTCTCTTTTTAGACTGAGGGTAGTCCTGACATTCCAACTGGAAATGCTCCCTTAAAGTACGAGGGTTTCCCCAAAGGAAAAGTCCTCAGGTGGAGAGGCTGAAGGAATGGATTCCTCTGCATCACAATCCTCATAAGCAGACTGGGGTCGCATGTCTTCATATTCAGATGCATCAGAGTCATCAGACCCCTGTTCAGATAAAACTACTGGGGACAGATCTCTTTTTCTTTTGGAAGGGGTAGCTTGACTTCTCCTGATCAACATTACAAGGCCTTCCGCCATTTTAAGCATTTGAGACTGAGGCAAGGAAGCAGGTGCCTGAGATTGGCTTGTCCGTTTCTTGGACGTGGTTCGTACCCTGGGCCTTAGAAACTCGGTAGTTTTTGAAAGAACGGTAGACATGAAAGAAGTCGTCAGTTTGTGTCAAGAATTGGTAGTGCAAACTACTTCCTCTGAAGCTGGTGCCTGCTCAGTGGCTCCGGATCCATCCAAGGTAGAGACAACTGCAGGATCTTTAGTCGAAGAAGAGTTTTGCAGCATACCGGACTCTGAAAGGGTCTCGGTAGCGGCCTGCGAATCCACAGAAGCAGGCATCAGGGGCTGTGAAAGCGCCTCACTGAGGACCGGGGAACTGACGACTAGCTTAACGGAAGCGTCATCGGTAGGTTTGGACCTGTGCAGTCAGTCTCTGTCTTTATCCTTACGTTTTTTCAGAAGCTCTGCTGTCTGATGGCTTACCGAAGCCATATCAGAATTAGAGGACTGTGAGCGAAAATATCTAGCTACAATAAGGGCCTGACGACGTACCGTTCTGGCGTTGAACAAAGCACAAAAGCAACAGCGAGGGATGTTGAGTGACGCAGTAAGAATGAAAGTCTCAGTGTGGTATTTGCTTTCCACAGGCAAGACAATTGTTAACTTTTTCTGACATCGGTTAGAGCAAGAAAAAAGGATTCCCAACGGGGTACTTAGCTTTAGAAGATTTCAGCTTCAATTCGGAAGACGAAACTCAGGTAGCAGCCGACCGGCACTCATGCAAACTCCTTCTGCTTCGGGTTCCTCGGCAAGAAAGACTGATGTAATGGTGTTGGCTGCCTTACTTTATACTACTGATGACCTGACGTCAGTCCTGAAGTGTCAGCAACTGACGCAGAAATACTAAGCCTCTGGTATTCAGGCTGGCTGAGGGCTACCCTGGCAGGGATAACCCAAATGTGATGACTGCAACAGTGAAACATGAAGAACATCAATAAGTAAACTAGTTTTCCATGTTAAGAACCTCAATTTAGCCTGATGAACTAGTTCAAATGGAAAAACAACACAATTTTGTTTCAAGCACAAAGTTAAGATTCCAAGAAGTCAAAAGTTTCCTGGGTGAACAGGTATGAAAAAATTATTTCAAAAACTAGTTGACTTGAGGATTTTTAGAAAGGGGGTGATCCAAGGTAAGCAAGCAGGAAAGGCCAAACAAATGAACCTTGACAAAGGAGTAAGAAATAACAGAGGACAGTAAATAATCAAGAACCAGAGCCAGCTGGGTCTTAAAAAGGTCCTGGTTCTTGGAAAGGCACCAACTACAAAATATTTTCCATTACACGTATATGATTTCCTAGTAGCATTTTTTTTAGCCTCCTTCAATACCTGCTGCACATCCTCAGAAAAAAAAGGTGTCAAAATTCTATCATCCAGTCAACTGCTGAGATTTCAGGTTGGAGTATGTCAAACAACCTCTGTCTTACTTGAGTAAATCTAGTCTGTGGGGAAGTCTGTGGTAATTGCTTTTGGCGATTTTGAAAAGAAGGGAGAACCACTGTTGTCTGGGCCAAAAGGAAGTTACCACCACAACCTCTGAGGAGACCTTCTGTATCTTTAGAAGAACCCTGATTATCAGTGGAAAGTGTGGAAAAGCATACAGGAACATGAGAAGGTATCTGTATTCCAAGCCTATCCACAAGGTATCCTGGAGCAGAATTTGTTTTACTTGTCTGCCCTGAGAGGAAACACGCATATCTAACTGAGGTGCTCCCCACAGTTAGATCAATTCTTGAAAGATAAAAGCTTCCATTTCTAAGGGCCTGTCCTGGTCCTGCTTAGCTTGTCTGCAACCAAGTTTTGCTCTGATAGAATGTATTAAGAGTCAAACTGAGCTGAATTGCTACATCCCAGGCAATCACTGAAAGTCTGTAAAGGGGGTAAGATCTGGTGTCCTCTGTTTACGTACTGTCTGAAAATATGTAATCCTCCTGGAGATGAGATAATCTACGGCTTTAAAAGCATTTATCACTGTCATCACATCTCTCTCTCTCTCGCAGTTTGTAAATGCCCTTAAAACAAAGAACTGATAGTGTAAACCAGATAGAAAAAACTTAAATATCTCAACAGGAATGTAATGTTAGGCATCTTTTAAGTCTTGCTTTTCCATGAAAGCTAATAAAGGGCAAGAGGTAAAAGAGACTGAAAAGATAACATTTTTTAACTTAGGGACCTTGACAAAAAGATTGAGAAAGGTGGTCTAGCACAGGCCTCCAAGTTCCTTTTCTCTTCAGCACCAAAAAAAGATTCTCAAATAAACTACTTGCTCCTTGCAATGCATGGAGAATCGCCTTACTGCGATTACAAGTATATAGAGCTGATTTTCTCCTAAAAGTCAAATATGAGCATCAGGTAACTCCACACTGAAAAGTTGAGAAAGTAACTAAAACATTTCAGGTACTTTTTCAACTTATTTTTTAACAGTGGAGCTACAATATGACTGTAAACTTAGATGCGCTTGTGGAAGGCACTCGGGTGTAACTTCATACAATTACTACCATCTCACAGCGGGCTCGAATGTAAGTACAGAGGTGCCATGTGACGGCACACAGAGTTAAGGTGAACTCAGATACCACTTTAGACATAAACATCCTGATAAGCTGGTTCAAATGGAGAAAATGTTACTTTTTGTAACACAAAATTAAGATCCCATAAAGGAGTAACCTGTTTTCTAGGAGGCTACATATGCAACATCTCTTTCAAAAACATTTTTTATAGCATACTGCATTGAAAGAGGGAGACCCATTGACAGACATGCTGAAACAGCTGACAAGTTAACCTTGACTGAGGAGCAAGACAGGCCACAGGACAATAGCACACACAATGTAGAACCAGAGAAACATTAGCCCTGAATGGGTACTGGTTACTTTATTTAAGACCAGTTATAAAACCCTTTCCATTTACCAACATATGACTTTCTTGTAGCAGATTTTCTTGCCTCCTTTAATACCTGCTGCACGTCCTCAGAAAAACTGTGCCTAAAAAGTACTAAAATTTTATTGTCCAGGCAGTCAGTTGTAGTTTGGGGTCAAGACATATCAAACATCCCTGGTCTTGTATAAGTAGAGTCTGTAAGGAAGCTTGTTATAATTGCCCAAGGCCATTTCAAGAAGGGAGAATCACTGTTTTTTGGGCCAGAAGGGATTCACCACAATGATCTTTGGGGGAGTCCTTCTGAATCTTCAGAATAGCCAAGGATATTAGTGGAAAAGCATAAAAAAAATTCCTCTTCATGGACAAGAAACACCATCCACTTTCCAGGCCTTCTCTCATGGAGTCCCGGAACAAACTGTTGTCAAATGATTGTTGTGAATGGAGACAAAAAAAACTACATGAGGTGCTCCCCACAGTAAAAGCAATTTCCAATTGTAAAGGTCTGCCCTGGTCTTATTCAGCTCATCTACCACACAATTCTGCTCTAACAATATACAAGATACCTGTAGAATGACACTATCCTGAAAAGCTATATCCCATGCTACCACAGCTAGTCTGCACAGAGGGCAAAAAGCAAGTGGGAACCAGATGTTATGTACCATATCACTGTACTGCTATCTGTAAAAAAAAAAAAACAGAAGAGGTTCCAGGGAACATATATGATTGAGAGAGTTGGGAATATTGGTAACAGCCAGCATCTCTTAATGTTCATGTGTTATGGCCTGTATTTCCTGTTCCAAACACCCTGCATTTTTATCCTCATAGACACTGCTCACTAAGCAAAGGTTAAGGTGTCTATCGTGACTTACTGCACTGCAGCTGAGAGAAACAATGAGAGACCTAGAGTTTGAGAAACTATGCATCTCCATCAAAAACTTTCTTTTTCACAAACCACAAAATTAGAATACGAACTGTCAGGGTATGTTAATGATGGAAATATACAGATTTTCAGGTACTACTGCATTTTCCTCAAGCGAATTCTTGCAAGAGGTACCATCAGAAGAGAATCACTGATGCCGTGAGACCCACAATCCTGAGGCATTACCTTGATGAGACAATAATCTGAGTTGAAAAACTTAGGAATAGTTCAAGATACAGATCTACTTTGGACTTCCAAGATAGATACCCAGTGATCAACAGCTTAATTTCAGCTCTCCCAGTGTGAAAACAGAAAATGAGAAACAAGAGCCATGTTTTGTTAGTTTGACTAAAATTCAGTTGCTGGCTAGGAAGTAGACTGCCTGGATGCCAGCAAAGGAGAAATTTAGAGAACCTGAATGAAAAAATCAACCAGAAAAGGTGAAGAGAATACACTGTGAAAAATCCTGTAGCCATTCAGCAAAAAAGCAGTTCAAGCTTCATCTCTGGTACAGTACATGGCTTCCAGTAATTTAGACGAAAAAATAAACCAAACATACTTGGAGGTGATTAACATAAATGAAACATCGAAGTACATCAACTCAAATAACAAAAGGCTGGAATAAACAGAAGAAGCTTTAACTATCTATTCAGATGAACTAATAAAACTGCAAAAATCAGAGGTGAAAAGAAAAGGCTATCAGAGTATGAGAAAATGGTAGAGTTAGAAGACAGAGCAGTATGAACAATTTCTGAAAGACTCCCCATTCAATTTCTGCAGTACCAAAAAATGGATATAACACACTATTCATTTTACGAAAGCACAAATAAGCAGATGGACTGATATTCCACCACAGGATTTGTTAACAGAAAGGGCATATATAGTGTGTGCTCCAAACGTGGCCATAAGAAAGCAGCTAAGACTTGTATTAGTAAAGCTCATACCAGCAAAGAGAGTTGATCCTGACAAAACTACAGCATAAGAAAAAAGTATTAAACATTGGAAAGAGCAGAATGTTTGTGGAAAATTATTATTCTCTATGCATCTGGCAGAAGAGAAGCAAATTTATCCCAGCAATCAGGGAATGTTGAGAGGCAGGTGTGAGATTAAATTTGCTACATCCAGCTGTCTTCAGAATATTTTTCCCAGGAGGATAAAAACATTTTTGGATGTGGAAAAAGCTATGGAGGAAATAAAAGTTTCTCCAACAAAAAGGGGACTCTGCTTCTCATTCTGCTGAAATATTATGACACTGCCAGTGAAACCTTTTCTAGTGTTCCAAAGGAATGCTTGAGAGACAGAAGAAAAACACACGAGTTGATTAGAAGAATCAAGAGCACCTTGTACTTGACAAGTCTGGTGTTGGGAGATACAGGTGAACAGAAAGACCAGCAACACTTTAATTAATGTGTAAATGGGAGACCATAAAGCATCAATTGCAATTGTAAAATATGGCTTCGCAAGAAAAGGTGGCTGAAAAAGACTTGACTTTTGTTGACTTTGTTAAACCTGTGGGTGGACTGTTAATCATATACCCCAATTTATGTAATTAATGTTTAGAAGGACGCTAAAAGGTGGGGGGAGGGGTAACTAAGTAAAACTTTTTTGTTTTATTGGTATTTGTATAAAACAGTTTATGATCTAAATTTAATCTATATATATATATATATATATATATATATATATATATATATATTAGTAAAACAGTTTGTGTAGTGTTTGGTCAGTGACTGTTGTGTGTGTTCAAGATATTAAAATAAACAAGTACTTCTTAGTTTTAAGAAATATAGGCTTTACACTATAACAAGAGTAAAAAGGCTTGGCAAAATCAAGTTTACTGCAAACATGCTATGATCTACGGCTGCTGGAGTGGAGGTTTAAAAGTGCACTGACAATATTAGATGTAGAATTAGGATATTTTCTCTTATTTACTTATTGGGTTTGTTTAATAGGAAAGTACGACTGGGCACAGGTCCCATTTTCAGTGGAGGTCCAGGGAAGAAATGCTCCATTTTACAGAAGGCAGTTATACAAGACCTGCATAATAAATGTACATACATACATAAAACAGTAATGACATGACAGTCAATCAAAAAATGGTAAATTAACATACACAGAATAGTAATGATATGACATTCAATTAAAACATGACAGTTAAAACAAGAATACAGTAAAATAATAGTTAATATCAAGCTTTTAAGAGTCTAGTTATTTTCAAATGAAATCAGTTGTAAACAGATACTGAGTAGAACTCAGTGAAGTAATTACAGGATGAAAACAGTTACAAATTATGATGGAGTACAGAGGAGGTCCAGGTAAAAAGAGAGAATGAGTAGTAGAAAGGAGTAGATGACAGTCACAGTTTTACATTGTGAAGTAGTAGCTGTATTATGGCCAGCTACATAAAAAGTGGTGACAGTTTGTAAAGGTTTGGAGATTATCCAAGAACATCAGATATACAGAGCTGGTAACTATGTAGGACTTTAGTTGAGTTCTAAGTAATTTTAGGGAGTGTTCTTGTTGTACTGACAGTGGGACGGAGTTCCAGGATTTAGAAAAATGGTGGGAGAGTAGTGATTTTCCAGCAGAATTTCTGGGTTTGGATACATGTAATAGGTATTTGTTCAATGAATGTAGTAGCCTGGAAGGGCTAAATATTTGTACAAAGCTAGAGAAGGATGAAAACTTCTTAGGATTTTACATAATGTTATAGATTTGTGAAAAGTTATGAGTAGATCAGATAATGTGGGAATTCCAGACATTGTAATTCCCTTAGGGAAGCACAGTGGTGAGCTCTTATTTGGGAGGTTGGTAGAAAATTGTGCTATTTTGTAGTAACATTGTTCAATTTTGTTTAGCAAGGTCACTTGGATGTAGTTAAGGATGGCTGCAGAATACGTTAGAGTGAGCATGAGGAGAGAAGAGGCTATGTGTTTTCTTATAGTGTCTGAGAGGAAGGGTTTGGATCTATATAGAGAACGTAAATTTTGGGGTAATTTTTTTCCACCATATTTTGGATATCTGCATGTCAAATTTTAGTTTCTCATCTACACAGATGCCTTACAATTTAGTATGTGTAACAAGTTCAACTTTTGTTTTGTTGGATGAGGTAAAGTAGAAGAAGGCTTTGTTGATTGTAAAATGTTTGGGAGTAAATAGGATTAGTTTGGATTTACTTGGGCTTAGGAACAGCTGGGCAGATTTCAGCCAGGTTTCTATACAGAAGGAGTCCTTGGTAAGTTTTTGTAGTTTGTTGATGTTTGTTGTGATACAAATAACTGTGGCATCGTCTGCATACTATACTAGGGATGCAGTTTTACAACCTTTATGAAGGTCACTGATGAAGATGTTAAAGAGAAAGGGTCTCAATATTGATCCTTATGGTCTAGGAGGAAGGATAAGATGTCTTTTCACAACTTGACAGCTGGAGCTCTATTTTGGAGGTAGCTATGGAACCATGATACAACACTGGTGTCGTCCTAGGTTATGAAGTCTGTATAGGAAAACAGAGTAAGACACAATACAGTATTGAAGTATTTAGATAAATTAAGGAAGAGGGCAGACACTAGGTTTCCATCCACCTATCTGCTTTTATTGTATTGCTGCAACTAATTTAAGTGGTAGAGGTACTGTGGTGGGGGATGGAAGCCACGCTTAGATAAAGAGAGGAGGTTATTTTTTTGTGAGGTAATGTCAGAGTTGTGACTGCATGTACGTTCAAGTATTACTGACGGGGGGGCAGCAAAGGACCTGTAGTTTGAGAGAGCAGTTGAATGTCCTCTTTGTGGAGGGGAAATATGTGGCTGTTTTCCCCAAAGGGTAGTGCCATTTATTTATTTTAATTATTTTACATTTGTTGACCGGGAATGTCTGACTGAGCAGAGGCCCGGGGAGAAAAGCTCCAGTATATAAAAGTACAACATTAAGTACATTAGTATAGATTTTATACAAGTTGAATATAGCTAAATCTTATACAGATAACAATTGGTTGTACATATATTAGTTAAGCAGAAAGGAATATAAAAGTACAAAAATCAGATTTTTATTTTTGTATCAAATCAGACCAGTAGTTATGTGAGTATTAGAGAGAGAAGTACATAGATTAAGGAAAAGTTGAGAATGGAAAGTTTTCAAGGAGGGTTTGAGCATTGGCAGATCCATTTCTTATTGAAATATTCCTTTAGTGTTAGTTTAAACTGTTTGGGATGTGCCTGTGTTCAAATCTCGAGGGGAAGTTTGCTCCATTCAATAGAGGGCGGGGCGGTAGCTATATATGTTTTGTCCTGCTTTATATTTGGGCTTGTAGATTTTTAGAAGGTCTTGGGAAGAGCTATGGAGGTTTCTTGTAGGAGCATAGTGGGAGATAATAGAGTGTAAGGCTGGACAGAAAGATGGCTGATATAGGATTGAGTGTATGGTTTGGAGCTGAGAGAGGAGGAGGAGTTGGGGCATTTCAAGCCAGTTTAAGTATCTTAGTGAGAGACAGTGGTGAGATCTGTAGGGTTGTTGGGTTGCAAATCTAGCTACTTTGTGATAAATAGTCTGAAGTCTAGCAAGGAGAGAGGAGTTAAGGTTAGTAAGAATTTGAGAGCAATATGTTAAGCAGGGAAGAAGATAAGCATGAGTGAGGGCTATCCTGGCTTCCTGAGTAAGAAATTTGTTATTTCTATATAGTAAACCTAGCTTAAGATGGGATTTCCTGATCCAATTATTTATGTGGAGATCAAATTTTAGTTGGTCATCAATTGTAATACCAAGGAGTTTTGAGCTTGACTTGGCTATGATTGGTGTCTTATTGAGTGACTGGATAGTGAAGGAGGTCTTAATGTTGTTAGCTGTTTTAGGGAGGAAGAGTAGAAGTTTATTTTTTAGGGTTTAGGATGAGTTGGTTGTTGGAGAGCCATGTTTCTACAGAGTTAAAGGATGACTGGGTAGCTGTTAAGAGTTTTGAGTGAGAGTTAGTTATAGTTATAACTGCAGAGTCATCAGCATATTGTATAAAAGAGGAGTGTGGGCAGGAGGTATAGAGCAAGTTTGTGAAGAAGTTGAAAAGTAATGGCCCTAAATGGATCCTTGAGGGACTCCCTTTTGTATTTGTCGTGGAGTTGATTGAGCAGTATCCCATTTTGCAGATTGGAATCTCTCTCTAAGATAGCTTTCAAACCATGCCACTGTATCAGGAGAGAAACTGAGGTTGGATAGTATGTTTAGTAGTAGAGAGTGAGAGAAAGTATCGAAGGCTTTAGAGAGGTCAAGGAAGAGACAGGAGATAAGTTTATGGTCATCTCTGGCCAAGGAAATAGTATTAAGAAAGGATAGGCGTGTCGTAGAGGTACTATACTTAGGTCGAAAACCATGTTGAGTAGGTGTAAGTAGGTTTTCCTGTGAGAGATGATCCATGACTTGAGTATGAATGCACTTTTCAAGAACATTAGATAGAGGGGAGACAATGGCAATAGGCCTAAAGTTAGAGATTTCAGTGGAGTTACTTCCTTTTGTGGATAGGTATGGTATAGAAGTGTTTCCAGATGGAAGGTACTTTAGATTCTATGATGGAGCGGTTTATGAGGATAGAGATAGGATAAGCAAGTGAGTGGGCAGCTGACTGGAGAAAGTAGGGTGGGATGTTATCTGCAGATACAGAGCAGGGTTTAAGTTTGGAGAGTAAGGTACAGATGTGGGTTGTGGGGATGGGCTTGAGAGAAAAGATTTTAGAAGGAGTCGTTGTAGAAGAGAAAGCTGGGTTTGTGGGTTCTTTGTGTTGGAGCTATTTGAGTTAAAGAGACTGGATACTGATTCAACAAAGTAAGTGTTGAAGGTGTTTGCTGTGTCTACTGGTGTGATTTCTGGGGTAGGGTTGGGTGAGGTAGAGTTTCCCGGATGGAGCATTTGATTGATTGCGTGCCAAAATTTTTTTGGGTCTGATTTTAGTGTTGAAGGGGGGTTATAGTATAATTCGTTTTTGTCTTTGTTGATTAGTCTTTTGACCAGGTTTCTTTGTATCTTTGTAGATCATAGGGATTTTTTGTTTGAAGCCATTTTTTCCAGGACTTATCTCTAGATTTCTTGTGTTTTTTGTTAGCCAATGAGATATTTTAGCTTTTGTCCTGATTTTACGAGGTGGGGCTAGTGAGTTAACGATATCCAGAACAGTAGAGTTGAAAGCAATGACAGCCTCATCTAAAGGAAGCTGAGTGAGGAAGTCCCAGTTTACTCTAGATATTAGAGTGTTACAAGTTTCTGGGTTAAAACTGGAGAGATTATGCCTGGTAAAAAAATGTGTGCGGTTTTGGGAGGTGACTAGTATATCTTAGCACTTTTATAGGTGAGTGGTCACTCAGCGAATTAGGAAGAGTTTCAGGATTGTGATATTTGGATGGAGCTGAGACAAGTATCCAATCTATGACGGTATTTGTAGTGTGGGTGTTGTTAGAGTGTGTTGGCTTAGTAATTAGCTGGGTAAATCCATATAGATTAATATTGTGCATGGATCCAGGGTTATTAGGGGTTAACCAACTGATGTTCATGTCACCAAGGAGGATTGTTTCATTTGGGATATTCAGGGAAAAATAGGAGAGAATGTTTTCTAGTATTGGAATATTATCACCTGGTGGAATGTAGGTGGCTAATATAGTGACTGTAGTGTAGTTGTTTAGTTTAAGGTTAACTGCCAGTATTTCTGCTGGGGAGAAAGATGGCTTTGGATTTGTGATGACAGAAATAGTGAGATTACTAGAACAGACTATGGCAACTCCCCCACCCTTTTTGTTCATTCGGTCTTGGCGAATCATGTTATAGCCGGGGGGGGGGTATCTTTATCTAGGTTGTGTGGTTTAAGCCAGTTTTCTGTTACCACAATGACATCAGGGGTATGATTTGCTATCCAAGCATGGAACTGACGAAGTTTGTTGAGAATGCTTCTGGTATTAATAGAATAGAAGGAGATTTGTTTTAGGGGAGTAGATAGATGAGCTGAGGTGGGAGGGATGTTTGGACTAGAGGTAAGGTTTGGGTTTGGACCTGGGTTTGGATGAATATCACCTACTATAAGTATAGCGGTGGGGAAACTTTTGGATTTTGGTATGAGTTGGTAGTATCTAATAAGCGCTGTCTTGTTTTGTGGAGTTAGGGAGTAAGAATGGGGTATTTTTATTTTAGGGACTAGAACATTTAAGGGTAGGAAAGAGGGAGAGATGATGCCAATTTTTGAGTTAGGTTGATCATTTGGGAGTGGGTTGGTGGGGTGTTTATGGAAGGAGGGTAATGGTACATGGGGTGCAGTGAGATGATGTAAGAAGATTAGTTGAAGTAGTAGAAGGTTGGTCAGCATTAAGGTATACATAGTGGGAAATCAGATATAGGAAAGAGCATAGAATGGAGTTTGATTGAGGGAAGGGGGGAGTAGGTGTGGTGGAAGTTAGAGGGGGTAGAGGTAGGTTTAGGAGGTGGCTGTGTACAAGAGGTTGGTACATAAAGGATTTAGTTAATGAATCAGGTGGAAGAGGGTGAGAGTTGGGGAGGAGAAAGTATGATAGTAGGATGGTGTGGTGTAGGAGTGGGAGCGGTCTAAAAAAACCCTGAGGGAGATCTGATTGGTAGTTGTATGAGAGGGGTGTGTGTATTTCTGCAATAAGTATAGGAGCACTGGGGGAGGGTGGAATTTGGGGAGCGGAGTGAGCCCATAGGGCGAATGGAGCGGGATACAGCAAGTGAAGATAGTGTAGCAGAAAAAGTATCAGCAGCTGTACTACAATACTATGGTAAGTGGATAATGTAATGAAAAACTGTTAAGGGGGGAAAAGCTTTGTTAACAGGCTGAAAATATGTCCTTGTTTTAGCAAGGGGGGAGAGGCTGTACAACGGTTAAGGAGATAGAGAGTATGAATTGGAAAAAGAGTTTAGCCAGCTTTAGGAACTAAACCTCAGGAGAATTGTAGTACTAGCTATTGTGTTGGTAGGTGCTTCCACCTAGTGGCATAAGAAAGTATAGCAAGCAGAAGTTTGCTTCACTGATGGCACAATTTACTAGAATTGAGATGGGGTAGTCTACTGTGTTTGCAGCCATCTTAAATATCGATCAGGTAGGTTATCAGGGGCTAAGAAGGTGGGTTTCAATTTAAGTAATATGTATTTTATATAAGTAGTGGGGACTAGTTGGAAGGAGAGGTTATGAAGAAGAATGGTAAGTGGTGCTGTTGTCTGGTTGCTGGTATTAGGGGAATTTTGAAGAAATTATGAGACTGAGTGAAATGAGAGTTGAAAGTATCAGCACAGCTGGTAGAGTTGTTAGTGTTAAGTGTAAGAAATGGCTGAGTGGTGTGACTGGGATTGAGCATGGTTTATAGAGGACCAGATCATTTTTGGGATTTTTGTAGTTAGGTTGCAGATCAGTATAGTATGCTTTTTTTAAAATATAACTTAATTTGAGTTTTTGGAGTTTTGTTAGCATTTTATTGGACAGCCATGTATTCCAGGCTCTATCTCCAAGTCTCATAAGGTGTTTTGTATTTCAAGACAACTGGGAGCAGGCTTGGACCTCACTCTTTTTCTGACTGAAGCAAGTTAATTTAGGATGTTCTAGAAAACAGAATTAAAAAGATATACGGTGTCATCTAATGGAATGCATTTTAGAGCATTGCAGTTATGCAGTTTTAGAAAGACGATAAAGGAATCTCTGTTGAAATGTGTGAGGTTCAATGCTAAAATGTGGCTTCTTTTGAATATTAGTTTGCTTTCATATTATGCAGGTAGGGAGATAATCACTTAGGGTATCTAGAAGGGTAACTCAGGTAAAGATTTTATAAGGCAGAGAGGTATGAATCCAGTCAATTAATGTTCCCTTAGTAATGCGTTTATTACAATAGGTGGAAGTGGTGATTAGCTATAAGAGATCACGCAGATTTACTGATTGGTTAGGAGAGTTACAGAAGATGGCCAGTCAATACTGAAATCACCCAGCATGATTTATTCTCTTGGGAGATGATGGATGAGACCCAGAAGTAGTCTTCTATAATAGAAGGGTTATTACCATGTGGCAAATAGGCACCTATGATGGATAATGTCTTGTTTTGGTTGAGTTTGAGGATAGATATGAGAATTTCTGCCTTACCAAACTGTGGAGGATTTAGAGGTAAAGGGGTAAGCTGCAGACAGTTTTTTTATATAATTGCGACTCCAATGGCCCTTTTATTTTGTCTGACTGCTCTTAGTATATTATAGCTTGAGAAAGAATTTCATTGTGTTTTGTTTCTTTTTAGCCAAAATTCAGCAAGTACTAATACAGTGAGAATGTAGGTTAAGCCAGGCATAAAAAATGGGGTAATTTGTTGTAGATTCTTCTAATATTTACAGGTGTAATGCTAAGACAACAAGTAGTGTTATGCTGTACTGTAGTGACGTGGTTTGTGGGGGTTGTAGGGATGTTGCTGATCCAGGATTTGGATGGATGTTGCCAATGAGTTTAGTCTGGGAAAGATGGGTATTATGGGGTTGTGTAAATGCAGGTTGTACTTGAAAAAGTATGCGGCATTTAAAAAGTACAAGGTGGATGTTATCTTGGGTGATTTAAGGATTGAGTATGCTGCAACATGATGGATACTACAACTAGAATGAAGATGATGGGTTGTGTGGAGGTGTGAAGATAAAGACGTTAAGTTGAAGAGTAGCAGGAGAAGTGAGGGAGTCAGCATACAGACTAGTATTTTGACAAGTTTAGGGAAAGATGAGAGATTGAAAAAGAGAGGTGATGTGTTACACTGGAGAAACAATATGGTGTTGAGGTGTTAGTAAGACAGCAGGGAGTATGTTATGATATACAGGACAGAAGGGAGAACTGGATAGTGTTGGGAGTATTGAATGAAATTTGGGAGGGACTCAGTATGTGCAAGGATTATAGATCAGGACTGGTTGAGCTCTCAGGTGGGTGGAGATGGGGATTTAAATTTTGAGTAAGTGGGGATGGGTGGGAATAGGGGGGTATGGGAGCAAGCCCAAGGAGAGCAGATTCCACTTCTGAGAATGTGGAACAGCAAACAGTGAACTGGGCCAAAAGATAAGTAACTATTACTGTTTCTACTCTACTATATAAAGCAAATTATATAAACCAGGGAATTAATGAGAAGCTAACACACTTGCTATACAGGGCACTGGTAGCAAGAATAGTTTAGTACCTGAATGCAGGATGAGAAAAATAAATAAGATAAGTGAAATTGAGGTGGTTTGACAAAATCTATTGCTTATTTGGGAACTGTTAAAGAAAAAATTAAATCAGACTAACAACAACAACAACAAAAAAGCTAGTTAAGTGCCTGATATTGAAATAAATGTGTGTGGGTTGGGGTAACAAGTTTACATAAAGTGGGTCTATGAAATACTGTTATTCAAAGTAAACTAAGTATTGCTAGATGGAGATTTGCATAACATATCCAAATATTCGAGAGTCGTATATTAAAAGTTGCATATGAAGAGCTATATTAGGCTATTTAAAAATCAGGGAATGCAGTTTTTAATATAAGACAACTTTATAGTACAGTATCTAATATACAGTCCTACTGGCTATGTCCCACTTACAGAGGTGATATTTCCATGAGCTACAGATGACTGCTACTGCCTATAGTATTCAAAACTAGGTGGCACATAGGCTTGAAGTAATAAGACAAAATAATGAAAGACATGTAAATTGCCAAGTTTCTTACAACTGCAAAGATATATTGTTTTTTCCATTAGCAAAATTTGAGTGGGACTCAGTAAGTCTGCAGCTGATCTGATTGAAACTAATGGAGACTCATTGCTGACTACTTTTACATGGACACAAGTTGTCTGCAGTGCAAGCAATTAACTTTGAGAGTTCTGAGCATTCTTTGTTTAGAGAAATACAAAATGTAAACATACGATGGCAAGCAGTTCAAGTAAAATAAAGTCTGACATTACAGGAATAGAATAAGAGATAGCAGCATCCCTAGCAGCCTTAACACTTTAGTGCATTTAATTGAACAGTGTACAATTTAATTTTAAGATAGCCAATGCACTTTTTCTTAGAGCTAAAAGTTTTCTGAAAACATACAAGCAGTTTTTTACATCTTGCATGGCAAGGGAGATAAAAAATAAAACAGACAGCAATCAGGGTAATGGGAACACAGGCTGTAGCATGTGCTTTAACAATGGTAACCTTAATTTTAGGTAAGGTAATAGCTATTTCTGCAGTTGTCAATTTGTGGCAATTGTTTCTATCCAGCGAGTTAAACTTCACATGTTTGTTAAAAGGGGATGGGAGTATTCTGAAAATGGATTTAAATTTTGTCTGATGTATCATTAAAACAAAAAGGCTTGAAAAATGTGACAGGTTAAAATGGGGATGAGAAGAAACTACTGTATACATGATCAGCATGCCACACATTAGGGTGTGCAAGTAACACAAAAGTCAGAATAAGTGGGAACAATAGCTTTTTATCATAATGGCTATGCTTTCCATACTATCCTGGAAAGCAAATGGCCTTACAGATACAGACAAAAAGGAAAGAGTATTGAATTATATTACAAAATGAAGAGTGCACACAGCAATGCTGCAGGAGACAAATCTGGAAAGAAATGAGCATGTGAATTTGACAAAGAAAGGAATTCCGAATGTATATTCAGCAGAATATCAAGGACAAAAGGAAAAGGAGAGCAATTTTATTAAATGCTACAGGTGCTCAAACAGTGAAAGAAGAGGAAAAAAAGACAATTATGGTAGATTTGTTGTAATTAAGAGCTACTAAAGAAGGGATGAGGATTATGCTAGCATGTTTTTATATTCCACCAAAAACGGATATTATGGAGCTTAAGAAAATTTCAGGAGAAATATTCAGCTTTCAGTACAGATTGTTGCTTTTAGGTGGAGAACAGAATTTGACTTGCAATAGTGAGGATGTATAAGGAGACCTAGAAGGGAAAAAAATGGTAGATTTCAGAAGAAATTTATGCAAATATTTGGTATGGAAGATGTGAATTCAGCAGCAGGAACTTGGACAGAATTTACATATTAATCCCCAAGGTACAATAACTGTGCAAGACTACAAAGAAATTACAATTCACAGGAACGTGTGCATTTAATTGAAAGCTTCAACAAATATCCAATAACTATTTCAGATAATGCACCAATAAAAACTAAGATAAAAATGCAGGGTAACAAAATTAAAATGAGACACTGGTTCTCTCACACCTACCTGTTAAAAAGAGAGGAATTTTACGAATGGATAGTGGAAATTATTCAAGAGTTATTAAGGAAGATGTAAGGTTCTTCATAAGTTATAGCTAGTGAATGGGATGAAATAAAAATGGAGTTTGAAAAAAGGGTGGAAATAATAAAGAGAAAGATATGGATAACAGTAAAAGGAATTACACAGAGGGACTGAAAAGATCAAAGTAGTGCAGAATAAGGGGAATCTCACAGAACAAAAAGAGAAGCAAATGTAGCTGACTAAAGCGAAAATAAAGGATTATCTGGATAATATGCATGAGTTTAGAAAGACTGCTGTTAAGCAACTATCTTTGATAATAAATTCGAGCACAAAAACTTTTAGAATAATGACTTAAGCAACAGAAAGTAGAAAGGGTTGTCACCAAACTTAAGGAACCTATCTCAAGAAAATAGCCAGACATACTGTAGAGGTATTAGAGATTTTCTGGAAATTTTATGAAAATTTGTATAAAGCAGAGAATTGTTGAAATCAAGAAAGAACACAAATGGAAATAGTTCTAAGGCTTAAATGCCAAAGTTAGAGATAGATGAGGCTCAACAACTATCAGTTAAAATAGCAGGGGATGATATAAAATTAATCTTCAGGAAAGTCTCCAGGAACAGAAGTTGTTCATGTGAAAGTTTGGGAAAAATGTGAAAAAGATCTGCAAGATTTTGTTTAAAAGTATTTTAAAAGAAGGGGAAACACCAACATCCTTGAAAAAAAACTGTGGTGGCCGTATTGCCTAAAGACAGCAAAGACACGTCAGACCTAGCTTCATATAGACCCGTTTCAATTTCAAACCATAACATGAAAGTGTTTATGCCTATACTAGCTAAAATAATTGTAAAAGTGTTGTCAAAGTTAACAGATATGAAACAATGTGGTTTTGTGGAAGGGAAGACAAACATATGACAGCAATAACAGAACAATGATAATCAAGAGGGAAACAGAAGGCAAAAAAACACTGCCGCTATTGGTGGGTTTTGATGCACAGAAAGCATTTGACAGAGTAAGCTGGGATTTTATGAAGAGGGCAATGGAAATATTATATAAAAAGTATCAGAGGCAAGAATTAAAGTGGGAAGGTTTCGCTGATAAGTTATGTCTGAACAGTGAGGAACCAGGCAAAGGTGTCCTCGTTCCCCTTTGTTTCTTGCTTTATATTTAGAGCCACTGCCAAAGAAATTAACATACTCAAAAATATAAGGATACAACATGTCTAGTAGTCAAGAAAAGTCGGCTTTATTTGGAGAAGATATTATTTTGTACCTGATAAATCCAAAAGAGGACATTTCAATGTTGTAGAACATTTTGAGGCAGTTTCAAGTATTTTCCAGATATAAAATTAACGAAGATAAAACAAAGGCTGTAGCTGTAAATTATGTAACCACACTTGAGTTGGTTCAGCAATACCCATATTTATGGGGACATGACAAGATGAAGTACTTGAAAGTATAGATTTAAAAGGCTTCTGTTACAATAGATAAGGATATGGGGGAGAGGCTAAACAATAGATAATACAAAAATCGAGACATTGGAAACTCTTGTTTATGCATATGGGTAGTAAGATACAAGCAGTGGAAATGTTTTAGTACCTTTAGTTTTACATACAGATTAGTCATATTTTTATCAACCAGAGAAGTTGTGAACACTAATTAATAAAGAGATGAAGGAATCTATCTAGGAGAGGAAGAGAACACGAGTTAAGTGAGATAAGTTCACGCTTTCAATAGAACAAAATGGTTTAGGATTACCTGATCAGAGGGATATTTTAGAGCTACACAGTTAAGGCTCATCTACATAACACAAGCAGAAAGTTACAATTCAAAGTAGAAAAGGGTGATGATGAAGCAGAGGTGAAATTTAAGAAATAAGGAGAGAGTGGGATTTTGTATGCAGATTATTAAGGAGAATAACAACCATACAGATTACTATCTTCATAAAGTAGCAGAAAGCATTCTAAGAACTAAGCCAGAATGAGAATGAAGAAAGATTATTTGCCATTAGTGATGAATGCAAGTAAAGGTACAAAGAATACGTAAGAGGGGGATGGAATTTACTGGAGAAAACTTGCAAAAGAACCAAAGTATTGGAAGCAAATAACTAGAAAGGGAAAGGTAACAGAATGGGAGGGGGCCAAGAAGACATCTCGACTGCAGGCTACAAACGGCCTTCCCTATCAGGTACTGATATCAGAGTATAAACAAAGAAAAAGATATAGGGGAATTCTAAGTGAAAGACCTGATCTGATGGAGGTTTTAGCTGAATCCAGAACAGAGGCTGCTGTTAAAAAGGGATAATTAATAGGGCATATAGACACTGCATTATAACTATAATAATAAATCAGAGGAGGTGAGTAAAGACTGAGAAGAGAGACTGGACAAACAATTTATTAATTCAGGTGGGTGCCAAAAAAAAAATTACTAAAAAATAGAAATCGAAGTCTAAACCAAGTGTATTTGAAGTACTGAATATTGTAACATAAATAAAAGAACTGGAAATTGGATCTTCTGAAAACGGAAGGAGCAAATTACACAGAAATAAATGGAAACTGTGGAAACAATACATGCACAATAATGTTAAGGAGGAGGAGTGAGGTTTAAGAGAAGGCAGGAATTCAGCAATTTATGTAATGTGAGACTGATGATAGTTACAAAGAAATGATATGTGATGTATAATGTAAGCAAATAAAAAAATGTCAATGTGGTTTGTTTTCTTTTCTGTTAATGTATGTTTACCTGTGTCTTAAGTGATAATTTAATAAAGGTTAATCACAAGTGCAATGTAACAGGAACCAAATAAGGAAAGACCAAAAGATTTCAAAATCTAATAAAAGTATTTCAACATGTACAGCTCTACTTTTTACTGTGGAAGAAAAGCTCTTGAAAATGAGGTGTTCAGGAGACACCTCAGGAAAACAATCTTGTGAAGAAGTCAGACAAGACCTTTGTAAAGTTCTCATAGATCTCTAGTCTATATAGAAAATACCTTACCCAGAGGAGATATCCCTGCAGATACACAAGTCGTCTAAATAAAGAAAAATGTGAAAACCTTAGAAGGGTGAAAAATCTGAGAGATCCCATGAATCAGGTTAACTATATCATTACATATTTTAAGGAACTCTGCAGCAGAATATCCAAAGACTAATTTCCTATCCAAGGGAGAATTCAAATTATCATTTTTAATATCTTCTTGGAGATTTTGAGAATCCAACCCAAGCAAATCCCCTCATAACAGTTCCACTAGCAGCAGCCCTGGAAGTGGCATTAGCAGAATCATATGAATATTTTAGCAATGTGTAGCCACTTGAGATACAGTCGAAACCAAACTACACAAAACAAATTTATTTTCAGAAAAAAGAAACAGATGCCAAAATATTCTCAAAAGAGGCAAGCATAAAATTTAACATACAAGCGTGACAGGTGAAAATCATAAAAATAAGTGTTGCAGAAAAACACACATTTTCCCCCAATTTTGTCAAATTACTTAACATCCTTGTCACAAAGAGAGAAATTAATATTAACCAAATGTTTTGCTGCAGCTGAGTTTAGCAAAGCAATAGTCGGTGGTTCAGATCTTGAATGAGTGTATAAAAACTTAAAAGGCTGAGTGAGATACAACCTACCTGCTTTCTTGGGGGTAAGCAGGCTGGCAGTCAAGCAAGATGCAGTCTGTGACAACAACATCCCCCAAAACTGAAAGAACAGGAGAAACTGGGGTCATCATCATCATCTTCTTTCGGCTGTTCCCATTAGGGGTCGCCACAGCAGATCATCTGTTTCCATTTCTTCCTGTCCTCTGCATCTTGCTCTGTCACACCAACCACCTGCATGTCCTCTCTCACCACATCCATAAACCTTATCTTAGGCCTTCCTCTTTTCCTGTTAACTGGTAGCTTCATCCTTAGCATCTTTTTCCCAATATACTCAGCATCCCTCCTCAGCATATGTCCAAACCAACGTAATCTTGCCTCTCTGGCTTTGTCTCCAAACCTTCCAACCTGGACTGACTCTCTAATATACTTATTCAAAATCCTGTCCACCCTCGTCACACCCAGTGCAAATCTTAACATCTTTAACTCTGCTACATCCAGCTCAAACTCCTGCCTTTTTGTCAATGCCACTGTCTCCAACCCATATAACACAGCTGATCTCACTACCCTCTTGTAGACCTTCCCTTTCACTCTTACAGGTACTCGTCTGTCACAAATCACTCCTGACACTCTTCTCCACCCACTCCATCCTGCCTGTACTCTCTTCTTCACCTCTCTTCCACACTCACTGTTACTCTGAACTACTGACCCCAAGTATTTAAACTCATCCACCTTCGCCACCTCTACTCCTTGCATCCTCACCATTCCTCTATCCTCCCTCTCATTCACACACATATATTCTGTCTTAGTCCTGCTGACCTTCATTCCTGTTCTCTCTAGAGCAGATCTCCATCTCTCCAGGGTCTCCTCCACCTGTTCCCTACTCTCACTACAGATCACAATGTCATCTGCAAACATCATAGCCCACAGGGACTCCTGTCTGATCTAGTCTGTCAACCTGTCCATCACCACTGCAAATAAGAAAGGGCTCAGAGATGATCCTTGATATAACCCCACCTCCACCTTAAAAGCATCCTTCACTCCTACCGCAGACCTCACCGCTGTCACACTACCCTTGTACGTATCCTGTACCACTATTACATACTTCTCTGACACTCCTGACTTCCTCATACAATACCACAACTCCTCTCCAGGCACCCTGTCATATGCTTTCTCTAAGTCTACAAAAACACAATGACACAGGAGGAACTGGGGTATGTTCTAAAAATCCCAGTTGTCATAAGTCATAATACTTTCTTAGACTGGGAAATAACTTGATTGCCTACAGAAACAGTTGATACATTCTGGAAACAGTTTCATAGAAACAGAATCCTTCAAATGGACTGGCTGAAGCCACACTCTCCTCAGAATCTATTATCTGTACTCTCCTCAGAAATCTGAATCATAAATCTGGCAAGACGAAACATTGTCACTTTACTATCATTTTGATGTCTAAAATTTCGAATCTCTTCAGAAAATGAAGAATCTCTTTTACCAGAAATGGCCATACTGGCAGGGTGAAGAGCATGAACTAAGCCTAATCCCACAAATCACCCCCTGTCCAGAGTAAATGAGAGAAGAGGGGACACATGTCTTAAGTTTTTTGTTTCTTTCTGGATTTCCAAGATGGCAGCATATTGAATAACAGCTTAATTTCATAGTTCCCACTGTGAAATCAGAAACTCCGAAGACAGAGACAGTAAACGCGTACATTTGGGTAAACTTCAGTAACCAGCTAGTAAGTACAGTGCCTGGATGCCACCAAAAAAGAAATACAGAAAACTTAAAAAAAAAAAAAAAATCAATTGCAAAAGGTGAAGAAAAAAAGCAAACAGCAGTGCAAGCAGTGACAGCCTTTGGTCAGCTAGTACCCTAAGCAAAAGGGCTCCACAGCGTCCCCCATGCACACTACCCAGTGGCCCACCCTAGTCTACCTACACCATCCAGATTACTTTTTTTTCTTCATTTTCCTCACAGTTTGTCTTACTCGTCAGTTCATCCTGTATTCATTCAATACATGCTAAATAAACCATTTATTTACTACAAAAAAAAAAAGAAAAAATAAATAAATAAAAAATAAATAAATATTGGAAAAGCACCCCTGCTAGAGTGGCAGCCTAGTTGGCCTATGCTTAAGGCTGGCTATGGGTGGAAGACATGACTTCCAGTAACCTTGAGGAAAAAATAAGTCAAACGTACTCAAAGCTAATTAAAATAAACAAAACACTGATGGAGTATCAACTCAAATAACAAAAGTCTGGAAAAAATGAAGGAAGCTTTAAAAAGATATTTAGATGAGGTGATAAAACTGCAAAAAATCAGAGGTCGAAATGCAGAAAAGGCTGGCTGAATACAAATCTGCTCAAGAACAGAAGTTTCAAAAATAAAAGAATTAGAGGTCAGAGCACATAGGGAAAACCTGAGATTTTCTGCTGTACCAAAGAAGCTGGAAGGAATGGACTATATTAATTTTATGAAAGTACAAATAAGTAAATGGACTGGTATTCCACAGCAGTTGTTGTTAATTGAAAGGGCACATTGTTTGTTTGCTCCAAACCTGGCCATGAGAAACCAACCTACACCTTTAATAGTAAAGATGCAATCTTACCAGAACAGGGAGTTGATTCTGACAAAACTGTGCCAGAAAGACAAAGTATTAAAAGTGGGAGACAGAGTGTTTGTAGAAATGATTATTTACTGTAAACTAGGCAGAAAAGGAGTAAATTTATTCCACTAAATCAGGTAATGGCGAGAAGCAGGTGCGAGATTCAAACAGCTGTACCCAGCTATCTTCAGAATATTCTTTCCTGGAGGGAAATAATCATTTTTGATGCAGAATGTGATAAGGAGGAAATACAAATGTTTGTCCAACAAAAAGTGAACTGTAAAACAGAAGGAGATTCGGTTTCTTGTTCTTCTGGTAACAGACCACAGAGCTGTACCAATGAAACATTTTCCAATATTTCACTGGAAAATGCTTGAGAGACTGTAAAAAGGCAAAAGAGTTGACTACAAGAACTGAGAGTATGCTGGAAATGAAGCAGATACTGGATTTGGGAGATGGAGGTAAACAAGAATAAAACCAGCAGCTAAGAAACTGGAAAATGTGGGATTACAACATATTAATTATATTTGTGAAACATGATAGAACAAGAAAACCTGTAAATACTGGACTTTTTTGACCTTGTCAAACTTGTAGTCTACATCAAAAGCCTCTGCCCTACTTCATTGTCATTAAGGTTTGGAGGAACACTTGGGAAAGGGCAAGAGGAACGAGAGAGTTAACTGTAAGAAAAAAATTTGTTCTTAACAGTAATATTTTTATAGTGTATCAGTTATTTTCAAGTATTATGGGGATACTAAAGTAAATAGGTGTCCCTGTTTTTTTTCTTCTTTTCTCTTTCGCCTTGTTCAGTTTTAAGAAATGTAGGCACTGCAATGTAAAAAAAGAAGAAATGTCTGGTCAAAAGAGTATGATGCAAGAAAAACTAATGTGCTACTTCTTGTTCTTGCATAGAGGAATGACTGGATTAAGGCTCTTGGCTTGACCTGTTGACAAGTTTTAAGAGAAAGCAAATAAATAAAAAAGAACATGGAATATCATAAGGCTTTCATCTAGAAAATAAATAAATGCTTGAATTAGCAGCTCTATATCTGGTTCTCATGTCTCCATGGAGACAATCTGATACAAACCAATAAAACAGAATACTTTTTTCTTTCAATGGCTAGGAGATCATGTTTTCTGAAAGCATTTTCCCATTCTGGGATAGCAATAAAGATAAGACACAACCAGATAAAACTTAGTAGAAGCACATGCTGTACCATGCATCTTAGCATGAATAACCTTCATTTTAGGTTAACCCAAGTATGTCAGTGGGGTTCTCAGTTTGGGACAATTATTCCTATTAGGAGAGTAAGACTTCAATAGTTGAAGATGAACATAGTTTTGTGTGTTAGTATTAAGTTAACATGTTTTACGGGTGTATTTGTTGAGGTCTGTCAATAAAACAAAAAAGCTCTGCAAGATGTGAAATAGGCTGAAATGGATACAACAGGAAACAACTGTATAAAAGATCTACCTGGCAAACATTAGTGTGAGCATGTAACACAAAAGCTGGAACTAGATACTTAACAAAAATGCAGTTGCAAATTAAAGGTGGGAATAATAACTTTTTAACATAATGACACTTTCTATACATCTTTAAATGTTAATGTCTCACACATATTAAAAAAAAAAAAAAGAGTAGTGAGCTACATTAAAAAAGTAAAGTGCAAATAGCTATGCTACAGGAAACACGTTTGGAATGAAGTGAACATGTGAATTTGATAAAGAAAGGTTTTCAGGACGGGTATTCAGTGGAATACCTGTAACAAAGGAAAACAGAAGTACTTATATTAATTGCAAGAGGAGGTCCAATAGTGATAGAAGAGGATAAAAATACAATAATAGTAGATTAGTAGTACTAACAGGCTACTGGCAAGAGATCAGGATTACACTGGCATGTATTTGTATTCCATCTAAAACTGCTATAATGGAGCTTAAGAAAATTCTAGGAGAAATAATCAGTTTTCAGCAGGGAATATTACTTGTAGGTGGGAATGAGAATTTGACTGCAGCAGTGAAAACTTATCTGGGGGCCCAGAAGGGAAAATATAGCAAAGGAGGATAGATTTTTGAAGAAATTTAAGAAAATATTTGGCATGGAAGATGTGAATTCAGTAGTAGGAGTTCTGAATGAATTTACATATTTTCCCTAACACACACAAACTGGGTTAGGCTAGACAGAACTAACATTTCACAGGGACAATTTAATAGAAAGTTTTGATACACATCCAATAACTATTTCAGGTCATGCACCAATAATAACTAAAACAAAAAAGCAGGGTGATGAAATAAAAATGAGAAACTGGCACTTTCCCACCTATCTGTTGTAAATGAATGGGTAGTCGAAATTATTCAGGCGTTATTAGAGAAGATAGACATTTCTTCTGAAAATATAGCTAGGAAGTGGGATAAAATTAAAGTGAAGTTTAGAAATAAGGTGGAAATAAAAGAAAGATATGGTTAAGAATTAACAAGAATTATTTAGAGGGACTGACAAATGTTAAAGTATTGCAGAAGGAATCTCACAGAACAAGAGGAGATGCAACTGCAGAATGCTAAGCAGAAAATAAAGGATTACTTTGATAATATGCATGAGTTTAGAAAGATTGCTGTTAAGCAACTTTTTTTTTTATATCCACTCCAGAGCACAAAAACTGTTAGCACGACGACTCAGGCAACAGAAAGTAGAAAGGGTTGTCGCTAAGCTTAGGCAGCCTACAACAATGAAAACAACAAGAGCTCCTGTAGAGGTACTAGAAATATTTCAGAAATTTCATGAAAGTCTGTATAAAGCCGAGCAATGTGGAGTTCAAGAAAAGGCGCAAATGGAAATATTTATGGAAAAATTAAGTATGTCAAGGACAGAGGTTGATGAGGCTCAATTACTAACAGTTAGGATAGGAGGAGATGAGATAAAATGGTGATGTATAACCAATCAAAAGGAAAGTCCCAGGGAATAGATAGTATTCCTGTGGAAGTTTGAAAGTTAGGAGGGGATAAAGATCTGGAAAGTTTTGTTTAACAGTATTTTATGAGAAGGAAAAGCACCAATATCCTGGAAGGAAAAGCACCAATATCCTGGAAGAAAACAGTGGTGGCTGAATACCTAAAGAGGATAAAGACCCATCAGATCCAGCTTCATATAGGCCCATATCAATCTTAAACCATGATTATAATGTGTTTATGTCTATAATGGCTAAAATAATGGCAAAGGTGATGCCAAAATTGATAGATATGGATCAGTGTTTTTGTGTGTGTGAGGGGGGGGGGGCATTTGACAACATTAACAGAACACTGATGATCCAAAAGGGAAGCTGAATGTAAGAAAGAAAATACCACGGTTGTTGGTGGGTCTTTAATGCAGAAAAAGCATTTGACAGAGTAAGGTTGGCGGTTATGAGTAGGGCAATGGAAGGATCTGTATTCTCTGACAAAATTATAAGGTTGATTAGGAGGATATAAGACAGATTGGAGGCAAACATTGAAATTGGTGAGTTCCTCTCTGATCATTTCTGTTTCAGCAGGGGAACCAGGCAGGGGGTGTCCTCTTTCCCCTTTGTTATTTGCACTACATTTATAACTATTGGGAAAGAAAATAATAGACTCAGAAATTCAAAGATATAATTGGTCTGGTAGTCAAGAAAAGCTGTCTCTGTTTGCAGGTGATATTTTACATCTGATAAAACCAGAAAAGGATATTTCAGTGTTGTGGAATATTTTGAGGCAGTTTCAAATCTTTTCTGGATTCAAAAGTAATGAAGTTAAATCAAAAGGTAATAGCTGTAAATTATGTACCCACACACAAATTACTTCAGCAATACCCATATTTATGGGGACATGATAAAATGAAGTATTTAGGAGTATGGATTAAAAAGGATTCTAGTGTGGCAGCTACGGATATGTGGGAAGAGACTAAACAAAAGATAATACAAAAACTGAGAAACTGGAAGCTCTGTTATGTGGATATGGATAGCAAGATACAAGTAGTTAAAATGTTTTTAGTCCCTTTAGTTTTATACACAGGTCAGATATATTTTTATCAACCAGATGAGAAGTTGTGGATAGCAATTAATAAAGAGCTGAAGGATTTTATCTGGGAGGGGAAAAAAGGCAAGAGTCAAGTGGGATAAGCTGATTCTTCCAATTGTACAAGGCGGTTTGGGATTACCTGATTTGAAGGGGTATTTCAGAGCTACACAGTTAAGGCTCATATACACAGCACAAGCAGAAACCAATAAAAATAAGTGGAAATGGACGATGACGAAATGGGGGGGGGGGGGTCAAGAAACAAGGAGACACTGGGATGCTGGATGCAGATCCTTAAGGAGAATAACAACCACCATGAAGAATATTATATCCCATAAACATAAGGTATTCTAAAAACTAAGCCAACATGTGAATGCAGAAATGAGATTCTGACGATAGGGATGACTTCAACTAGGAATACAGACACAACAGGCAGCAGGGGGCTGGAATTTCCTTGAGAAAACTGGCAAAAAAGTTAAGGTATTGGGAGCAAATAATTAGAGAGGAAAAGGTAATAGAATGGGAAAAAGCCAAGAATTTATTTGGATTGCAAACTAGAGTTTGCCTTTCTTATCAAGGACTGATATCAGAGTATAAACAAACAGAAAGCAATTAGGGGATCCTAAGCAAAAGACCAGAATGGTAGAGTTTTTAGTAGAACACAGAACAGAAGCTGCTGTTAAAAAGGAATAATTAATACAGCATATAAAATATTGCATGATAACTATGACAATCAATCAGTGAAGGTTAGAATGGATTGGGAAAAGAGGCTGAATAAGCAATTCACAAAGAAATAAGGGGGGGATATATGTAGGTCTCCCAAATATACAACAAAGTCTAGAAGATTTAGGATCTTTGGAGGTGTTTAGATAGGTATTTTTACACCCCAAGCAGACTCCGAAGAAATTTTCCTCAAGTAGTTAGCAAATGTTGGAGGTATGATGGGGAAAAAAGATGTAATTGGGAACATATTTTCTGGGAGTGTAAAGGCATAGTAAGGTCTTGCTGAGTCCAATTATGGTGGCTGCCAAAAAAGCAATTACTAGAAAATGGAAATCAAAGTCTAAACCAACTTTACTAGAAGTAGTGAATATAACAACAGAGCTAAAACAACAGGAATCAGGATCTTTAGAAAAAAAGAGTAGGTGCAAATTACATGGAAAATGGGAATTGTGGGAACAATACATGCAGAAGTGGAATGAGGTTTAAAAGAAGGCAGGATCTGAATGAACTATGTAATGTCTGACTGATAATGACTGGCTAGAATATAAGTGTTATATAATGTTCGCAGCTAAAATTATATCAATATGGTTTGTACTGTATAACATTTGCAACTAAACTTATGTCAATATGGTTTGTTTTCATTTAGATAACTGCATGATTGCCTATGTCATACGTGATAATTTAATAAAGATGTTTCTAAAAATGTTTTGTTCCTTTTTGACAGGAATTTCTGAAGAGACAGACCAGCTTTTTTCAGGGAAAACCCTAAACCAGTCAAGAATGAGGGATGACCATAAATAGTTCTTTAATATCAGCAGAAACAAAAGTGAAATCAGTTGTATTTAATATTAATCAAAATGTGTAGAAGATGCCATGAGTCTATCAATGCTAATGGGAAACTTGCCAAATTTCTTTTTAACTTTTTGTCCACAAGAATTGCCAAGGGCTCAGTTTTACTGTCTGCTGCTCTGCTAACATCATGCCCCTTCCATTTCCTCACAAAGTCCTTTTCAGATCCTGGTACCAAGATTGGGATTAATATTGACAACTTTTTGGAGGTAGGAACTGATCTTCAGTTCGAACCTTGAGTCTAAGAAATGATAATGAGGCTAAGTAGCATTGAAACACTCATTTAAGGTCCGCCTGCAAGCCAAAAGGACAAAGAAAGTGGTGGGGCAATGCCAGCTTGCTAGAAATGCAATGCAGACACAACTCTGTAAAACCACTGAAATCCAGTGTGCCTGCAAATGGTGTTTTGAGATGAGTGTATTACCCCAGTGAATAAATTAAAGAAGAAAACTCTCAATGGAGGGATGTAAGGATCCAACACTGAAGAGGAAGGGAAAAAGGACCCTCATGCTACCTTACAGACGCAAAGTACAAGGTTTGATTCTCAACTTCGAAAGAGAAATTAGCAAGGCTTAAAAATGGCCCACCAAGGCAGCTAACCTAGGACTTGCCTATAAATCTATGCTGGGGAAGCAGGTGATGAGACATACTGATGCACCCCTTAGTAGACTGTGCAAGGAAAGGGTCACAGCTAGTTGACTATCAGGTGCCAGGATTTGCCACACTAGACATGCACACAAATACACATATGACACAATCATAGGGCATATGGGTGTAAATGACTTGAAACATTCTTCTCTAGACTATAAGAGCTGACGGAGCTCTTGAAATATGTTCACATTCTACCATCAAGAATGATGCTGTAATACAATAAAAGATTACTGACTTCAATAAATGGCTTAGCTTTTGGTGTGATTCTAAGGGGTTACAATATATGTTAGTCTGGGAGGAGATGCCAGACAGTATAAACTGCTTTCCAGGGATGGTCTGTACCTATTCCCCCAAAGTTTTATATATTGTATACATCCTTGTCAACCAAACAATGCCAATTTTAGGCAATGTCAGTCTACTAAAGCTTCCAACATGGCAAAACAGAATCCGGATAACAAAGTTATTAGTGCTCAAGTCTGCTCCCTAAAGCATACATTACCCTGGAAAAATATAATATATGTATCATCACAGAGACCTGGTTCAAGACCAGTAACAACACTTCATCAATGCAGACTTTCAATGCCTATCGCACGTTTTGGCCCTCCCCTTTAGGTAAAGGCACAAAAGAAGGCAGTGTCTGAATATTCTTAAAAAGCCATTTCACGTCCAGACTCAGGCAATATAGTGAACTGGAACTCCTTCACATCCAACTTAGTATTAACAAAACCTCATATCATAGCTAACTGTAGGACCCCCTCTACCCCCCTCAGCCCATACCTCCTACCGAACCAATATTTAGTCACTATGCATTAAGGCAAACACCATTCTCCTATGAGACTTCAATAAGCCCTGTATTAACTGGGAGACTTCAACATCCTCAAACATCTATGCTCAGAAATGTCTGGATTTCATCAATACAAACCCTCTGGACCAGACAACCTGCAACCCAATCAATGAAGATAAAACCTTAGACTTTGTCCTTACTAATATGGGGTACCCACCAATTGCAACGTCCTCCCTAGTCAAATCAGACCACAGATCAGTCACATTCACCTTAATATTAAAACTGGAAGCATCTTCCAATACTTCTGTATTCAGAATATGCCAAGGCTACTCTATTAAAACTGAATGATGACCTGGCTACATTCAAAAGCCCTTTCCATCTTGATGATCTCACTGCCTACGCACAATATTTTACCACCAAACTATATGCACATGTAAATGGCTGCACAGATGCATCTGTCCCCCTCAGAAGTAAATACAATGCCAGATTTAAAAATAAACTTCTTGTGGTGGAACCCTAATATAAACAGGCTCTATACCAAAAGAAAAACTGCATGCAAAACTAACTCTTAAGATGCCAATAATGCTCTTGCTAAACGTAACAAGGAACTTCAGGCTCTGATCAAATCAGTCAGATACAAGGTAAAATTAGCTACACAGATGAAGGATAACCAGAAAGCCTTATTTAACTATGTCAGAAATATCAGAAACAATGTTCAGCACTGCACAGATCTAATATAAAGAATATCACATACTTAGACCCACATGACAATGCCAATCTTTTAGCAGACAGACAATTCAAATTTTTACCCCTCTCTCCTCCTACATTCCTACATTACATAAGTGAATATATACTCCCTCCTCAAATATCTCAAATACAAGTCCTCAAGGTGCTATCTATGGCCAAGAACACTACTATCTATAGCCAAGAATGCAATTTTATAGGGACGGATAACATATCGGGCTGCCTGCTGGTCAGTCTGAAACATAACTAGTCAGACCACCTAAAGAGGATATTCAATATCAGCCTCAAAACAGGCTTTGTACCAGAAGAATGGTGAAGAGTAGCAGTCATTCCCTTGCACAAAGGTGGGGCATCAACAGTGCTGGGTAACTATAGACCCATAATACCGACAAGTCTCATCTGTTAGGTTATGGAAAGGATTACTACAGAATAAATAAATAAAGACACTGGTAACCTACAAACTCTTAACCCAAACCAGTATTGATTTTCAAGGGCAGATACTGACTACTTAACCTAGGTGACTTCTTTGAGAAGGTTACTAAAGCAATGGATGAAACACACACTGTATATCCAGACCTTGCAAAGGCAAATGACACCATCCCCATACTCTGGTATCAGAGATAAATGCTCTCAGAGGAATAAAAAGTCATATGTAACTTGCTGCATAGCAAACTGGCTCAAAACATAACCCAGGAAATCAGGGTGGGGCTCTGCCTCCTCCAAAAGACCTGTAACCCAAGGTCCAGGACTTTGGGCCACTTCTTCTTAACATTAACTCCACAGTGGACAACAAAATCCTCCAAGAGGGACTTTCTCAAACAAATAGCTGGTGTCAAAACATTGGATGCAAACTAAATGTCAAGAAATGTACATACAACTGCATCCTTTAGCAAGCAGGACCTTCCTTATAACTATCACTTTGACAACATATCATTGGAACATAAAATAAATAAATAATAAAGTACCTATGACCCTACGTTGAATGAATCTGCAGCTCCAGCTCAAAAAAAAACTTTTACTGACACAGGATATGAGAAGATGGGAAAATAACTTCAGCTGAAGTTCCTTGGGTGTCCAGAGTAGTAAAGGAAAGACATGGTAAAGAAAAGTCTAGATGACAAAGATCCAAAGGTTTCTCAAGCTGAAGTTATTAGACTGCTAAATTAGCTAGACAGAAACTGCTAAGTGCAAGGTCACAATGCACCTAGCTGAATACAACACATATTATAGTACAGTTGTGTACACTTTCCATAAATGTAGATGTTCGAGTGTATTCACTGTTGCAGTCATCACATTTGGGTTATCTTCCTGCAGGTAGCCCTCAGCAGGCCTGAATACCAGAATCTTGGATTCCTGCATTGGATGCTGTCTCTTCTTCCATGACGTCAGGTCGTCAGGGGTATAAAACATGCAGCCGACACAATTACATCAGTTTTTCTTGCCCCAGATGTCAGGTGCCCCCACAATGGGAAGCAATTATATGTTATGGTACCCCTCCAACAAAAAGCAAATACAACAGAAAGCTTAAATACACCAAACAAGAAGGAAAGGTAGAGCCAAGAGAAGTCAGGGAGCTGGAGGGAGGGTAACCAGGACTGCAGCAGTGAATACACTTGAGCATCTACATTTATGGTAGGTGCCTTTTTTAGGCAAGGTTCAAATGACAAATTCACCACCCTAACAGGTACAGGCAAGAAGAATCTGAGGGTATTGCTACTCAATGCTAGAAGTCTAAACCTCAAAATGCACTCTCTCGAGGCACTCCTTAAAATGGAGAACATCAACATCTGTGCAGTGACAGAGACCTGGTTCAAGGCTCCAGAGAGTACCCCTGCATTACCAGGCTATAATTCATACCACACCTTTCAGCCACCTAACCTGGACCGAAACACTAAAGGCAGAGGCATGTCCATATTCATTAAGGATATCCACACCTCCAGGCTAGTTGCTCACCATAATGCATCCGAAATTATCCAAGTGCAACTAACTCTGGGCAAGACCGCAATCCAAACTGTAGCTTGCTACAGATCCCCCACCATGTCCCAGGATTCCCACTCCTCATTTCTTAATACACTGGAAAATATTAGGGTACAACCTAACACGCTAATAATGGACGATTTCAACTACCCTACCATTAACTGGGAAAACTACTCATGTACCAGCTCTTGTGCTCAACGTTTTCTGGAATTCATAAATTCCAATGCCATGGATCAACTTATCCACACCCCCACCAGGGGCAGCAATATCCTAGACCTGGTTATTACCAACATGGGCAACCGGTGCTCCACACCAGAGGTCAATTCCTCGTTGGTCAGATCCGACCATAAGCTAATCACCCTAGACATCCACATCCCTCCCCCACCCCCATTAGGGAAACCACAGTAAAAAAATTCTCCAAAGCCAACTTAACGCTTCTTAAGACAGAAGTGGCAAACTTCACAACACCCATGCTGACAGACAATAGAGGTATGACTGCTGAATCCTACACAAATGCACTTTATAAGCACTTACATGAGTGCATGGATTGTGCAATCCCCAACAGAACCAAGATGCTATCCTCCAAAAAAGGAAGCCAATCTGGTGGTCCCCTGCCATAAACAAACTCTACAACAGAAGAAAGAAACTGTTGCAAAAAAGAGTAAAATCCCATGATTGGAGAAACTCCCTGGTCAGCTTCAGTAAGAAGCTGAGATCCCTCATAAAATCCTCCAAAGCTAGTTATGAAAACAAAATCACCACTGACTCTAAAGACAACCACAAAGCATTCTATAGCTATGTCAAGAATCTCAATGGCAACACTCAGATCTGCTCTGAGTTACAGCATAATGGCACTAAATATACAGAACCAATGGATATTGCCAACATCCAGGCAGATAGGTTCAGTGCTAACTTTACCCCTCTGCCATCCCCTAAAGGGCCCATCTCTATACCAGAAGAATGCAAAGTTCCTGTAATCATGGCTGCACAGGTAAAAAAACACACTATCCAAAGCCAAGAACACAGCATCCATGGGACCTGACGACATCCCAGGCTGTGTTCTACATGAACTACAGAACGAACTGGCACCCCACCTAAGTACCATGTTCAATCATAGCCTCACATCAGGCTATGTACCCACTGAATGGTGCACAGTGACAGTTATCCCACTCCACAAAGGGGGAGCCACCACAAACCCCGGAAACTACTGCCCCATTAGCCTAACGAGCCTGGTCTGCAAGGCTATGGAGCGTATCATCATGGAACTTATAAACAATGACATTGGTAATCTCCAAACTCAGGACCCCACCCAGTTCGGGTTTGTAAAAGGCAGATCATGTCTCCTAAACCTGATATAGACTTCTTTGAAGCAGTCACCAAAGCCATAGATGAGGGTAAGGTGGTTCACACAGCCTATCTAGATCTCGCCAAGGCTTTTGACACCATCCCCCACTCTGGAATTATAGATAAACTCACTAAAATAGGTATAAATCCCTATGTCACAAGATGGGTTGCCAACTGGCTCACTGACAGAACCCACACTGTGAAAGTAGCAGACTCCAAATCCAGCTTCAGACCAGTGACAAGTGGAGTACCACAGGGTTCAGTCCTGGGTCCTCTCCTGTTTGGTATCTACTTCTCTGAAGTACAGGCCAACACAGAAGGTCTTTGGCTAATGAAGTTCGCAGATGACTGCAAACTAGGAGCCATAATCAAAACTCCAAAAGATGTGGACATCCTATAAAAGGGCCTTGCTGAGACAGATGCCTGGTGTCAAAGCCATGGCCTCAAACTCAAAGCCAAAAAGTGCATTGTCATTCCCTTTGGTAAAAACTCAGTACCCATGAGCTACCACATAGGTGGTAGTCTACTTAACACCGAAAGTATGATAAGAGACTTGGGACACAGGTGGACAATAGTCTCTCCTTTGATAATCACATCGCCACAGTAGTGGAACTCCTTCTATGTGGCACACCTCATCAAAAAAGGTTTCTCATCCAGGAAAAAAGAGGTCATTGTTCCCCTCTACTCGTCACTCATTAGACCCATTATAGAGTACAATGCCCCTTTTGGTATGTACCTCACAAGACATCTACAACAACTGGAAAGGCCACAGAAATACCTCACAAAGAGGATTACTGGCCTCAAAGAGATGCCCTATGCAGACCATCTCAAAAAACTGCAGCTTTACTCCATTGCATATCGCCTACTCAAAGGCGATCTCTGCCTAACACACAAAGCTATGTCAAACCCAGAGCTTTTAGACATGCTCCACTTAAAGAAATCCCAATCCCTACGAGCTACACGCTCTAGGGACCTAAACCTCATCACCACAATAAACAGAACATGCTGGAGGGATAGATTCCTGTCCCAGAGACTTCCCATACTCTGGAACAAACTACCTATCTATATCAAACAAAGCTCCTCATTAGCACTCTTCAAGAAAAATCTTGATGATTGGATGGGAGATAGGAAATTCACCCCGGGGATCACTTCTGTGGCTCTGCTCGACAGTGGCACAGGAAAATAATTTTCTTGGGTGGCGAAAGCCAGGGTACCTTTGGCTAGGCTTATATAGGCCCTAGGGCCAATAGCCTAGTACCTACCTATGAACCTATGTACACAACTGTACTACGTTCTTCGTGTTTCACTGTTGCAGTCATCACATTTGGGTTGATTCCCAAAGCTAAGGAAAGGAGGAGGAAGTTAGAGAGCATTAAGGCCAGCTATTAAGCCCTGCAAGACTGCAGTGGCAAAACCAGCTCTGAATTTAGAAAAAATAGGCATGTGGTAATGCTTGGTGAAGTTATGTACAAAGCTCCAGGTAGCAGCTCTAGGATGTCCCTGGTAGGGACACCACTGAGAAAGGCTGTAGAGGTAGATGCAGCCCTGGTGGAATATAATCTTATCCCCTGTGGGGTGAGTTTTCCATGGTGCTTATAGCAGAAATGAATGCAATGGGCTATCCACTTAGAAATGGTTTGCTTTGAAATGGCCTTCCCCTCTGCCCTTCTGAGAGGCTTAGTCCTGTCCAAATAAAATCTAAGTTGTCTGTGCACGTCCAAAGAGTGCAGTATTCATTCTACTTTGTTTTGTGGATTCGGGAAAAAGGGAGGCAAATGAATGGACTGATTAAGGGCCACACTAGACACCACCTTGGGCATAAAGGAAGGATTGGTCCTGAGGGAAACCCTGTCTGCATGGAAGATGATGAATGGCTCCACTGCCATGAGTGCCTGTAATTCAGACACTCTTCTTGCTGAAGTGAAGGCTAGAAGGAAGGCTGTTTTCCAAGAAAGGAATTTCAACTCTGTAGTTGCAGCTGGCTTAAAAGGAGGGAGAGTGAGCTTTTCCAATACAAAGTTAAGGTCCCAGGCTGGAGTAGGGGCTCTCCTGGGGGAATCTTAAATTTTTGGCCCCTCTGAGGAATTGCTTTAGCAGGGGGAGAGAGAAGAAGGGTGGTTCAGTATTATAATGTGCTGAAATGGCAGAGGCATGAATTTTAATAGACAAGAAGGATAGGCCCTTGTGGAGCATTTCTGTTAAGTACTGAAGAATGTGAGGTAAGCTGGGCACAGTTGTGCCCATCCCCTGAGTCTGGCTCCAGGAACAGTATCTTTTCCACTTTTCAGCATAGGATTTTCTAGTACTAGGCCTCTTTGCCTCCAGAATGACATCTACCACCTGCTTACTGACGGATGCTATTGGAGAGCTCAAGGAACTAGCCAGGCTGCAAGGTTCAGGGTTTGAAGTTGAGGGTGCAGAATCTGGCCTGCCTGCTGGGACAGCAGGGAAGGTGTCTGAGGCAGGTGCTATGGTTCCAGCAGTGTCATACTGCACAAGAGGGGGTACTGGTACTGGCGTGGCCAGTCTAGTGCAATCAGTACTGTCCTTGGTTTGTCCTGTTTGATCTTTAGCAGAACCTTTGAGAGGAGATGCAGAGGGGGAAAGGCATAAACAGAGGCTTTCCCAGGTAAAGGACAAGGCATCCACTTTCCAAGCTTGACTGTGGGAAGTCCTTGTGCAGAATTTGTCCAATTGGTAGTTTTGAGGGGAGGCAAACAGGTCTGTCTCTGGGATCCCCCATTTGTTCCTCAAGAGGTTGAATATTTTTGGTTCCAGTTTCCATTCGTGTGGGTCCATGAGATTTCTGCTTAGGTCTGCCAATGAATTTAGCTTGCCTGGCAGGAATTGAGCATGTAGGTGCACTTGGTAGCTCAAGGCTGTGTTCCACAGAGCCATGGCTAGTCTGCAGAGAGGGTACGAGTGCTTTCCCCCCTTCTTGTTTATGTACCACATAACTGTGGTGTCTGTCTTTACCAATAATTGTCCTGGAAGAATGTGGTCCTTGAAGGCTGTCAGGGAATTCTGTACAGCTAACATTTCTTTTTGGTTGATATGCAGGTACATCTGTCTCGGGTTCCATTTGCCCTGAATGCACTGCCCTGCCAAGTGAGCCCCCCATGTATAGTCTGATGCATCTGTTGTTAGGGTTTGGGCGGCAGGGGGTAGAGTGAAAGGGAGCCCCTTGTTGTGGTAGCAGGCCTCTGCCCAGCAAAGGAACTCTGTCTTTATACAAGGAATGATAGGAATAATTGATTCCAGGTCCTGAGAATGTTGACACTATAGGCTTTTTAGAAACCATTGCAGTTTCCTCATATGCAGTCTTGTATATGGAATTAGTAGAATGCAAGAGGCCATGAACTCCAGGGCTTGCAGAATTTTCCTTGCAGATAGCTGGGTCTTTGTGGCCAGTAGTCTGAAATAGGTTGTCAAACAAATTTGTTTCTCTGGAGTGAGGAAAGCTATTGGGAAGTTGTATTCAAGCTTGCTCCCAGGAATACAATTTGCTGGCAGGGTACTAGGTGAGCTTTCTTTTAGTTTATGGTATACCCTAATGAGTTTAGAAGTTTCTTTACGAATGCCAGATGTTTTAAAAGCAATTTCTGGCTTTCTGCCCAAATCAGACAATCGTCCAAGTATGGGTATATTTGAATATTTCTCTGCCTGCAAAATGCAATGGCTGGAGCTAGACACTTTGTGAATACCCTGGGCGCAGTAGATAAGCCAAAGAGAAGTGCAGAGAACTGAAAGTGCATGAAGCCTTCCCTGAAGCGTAGGTATTTCCTGCAAGATTCCCTTATTGCAATGTGCAGGTAAGCTTCCTTTAAGTCTAAGGTTGCCAACCAGGCATCTTTGCCTATCACAGGAAGCAGCTGTTGAAGTGTTAGCATCTTGAACTTTGGGATTACCAAAAAAGTGTTTAGAATAGAGAGGTCCAGGATAGTACACCAGGAGCTGTCTTTTCTGGGTACCAGGAAAAGTCTTGAATAAAAACCTGGTCCACTTTCTTCTGCTGGGACAGGGTTGAATAGCCCTGATACTTAGAAGAGAGAGAACCTGCTGTTGAGCCTCTGTCCACTGATTTGGGGGAAGGTCTGGCCAACTGTGTGGGGTTGGCAGGGTGTCGAAGTGGAATCTGTATCCTTGGGAAACTATGTTCAAAACCCATTTGTCCTGGGCAATGAGTTCTCAGTTTTTTGCATCCAAAACTAGCTTTCCTCCTAAGGGAGCAGGCAGCTGAGCAGGGCTTGGAAGGGTTAAGGTTAAGTCATTGTGCCATTTTCCCGTAGGGGGGCTGTTTTACTACTCGTTGCTTTGGAAGTTGGAGCCCCCCACTGCTTAGGCCTGTGTGTAGCCTGAGACTGTAACCTGGGTGTTCTGCTGTTCCTGGGTTTAAACTGAGAAGGCCTGGAAGAGGCTGGAAAGGACCAGTTCTTTGAAGGCCAATGCCTACTAAATCTGGGAGGCTGTACTTGCAGGAAATCTTTAACAGTCTGCATAGATTTAGTTTTTTCCTCCATCTTTTTGAGGACTTCTGCTATGTTGCCAAACAGGCAGTCTTGGCTTAAGGGAGCATTGTTTTGCTTCTTAAGCCAAGCGTGCCTTCTAAGTACAGACTCAGTGACAGCAGCCCTGCAAGATGCTTCTAAAGAGTCAAAAACCACATTGCAAAGTATGTTTACCAACTTGTTCTGCAGAATGCATTAAATCCTGTAATTCTTAATGTTCAGCACAGTCAGGAATCAACATCATTTTCTGTCTAGGTAGTCCCATAATATGCTGCTGGTACTTTAACATATGAAACTGGCAATTTAAAGCCCTAATGCCAAAGTAGCAGAAGTATATACCTTCTTACCCATCTGTCCAAGGCTCTAGAATCTCCATCAGAAGGGGTAGGGTTTTTGGTAGCAGTAGCCTTAATGCCCCACTTTGGTCCTTGAGAAATGGTCTCTGGATCCGCAGTAGGATTCTTGTAGAGAAACTTGTGAGAGTCAGGTACTCTGTAATACCAGTCAGGTTTTCTGGGAGCTGGAGGCAAAGTGTCTGGGGAAATGCTAGATTCCAAGAAAGCATCATCCACAATGTTCAAAAGAGGCGGGATAGCTAAAGGCCTGTGTGAAGGGAGGAATAAGAATTCCCTAAGCCTCTTTTTGGAGTCAGAGTAATCTTGGCTTTCCCAGCGGAAATGCTCCCTAAGAGAGTGTGCAAGGTTTCACCATGTGGGAGTCGGTAGCGGCCTGCGGCTCTAAAGTAGCAGGAGTCAGGGGCTGCAAAAGCGCCTCACTGAGAACCGGCGACTTGCTTAGGAGAAGCTTCGTCGTTGGTTTTGGACTTCGGTTACCTGTCTTTTTCTTTGCGTTTTTTGTGAACTCCGGTAGTCGGATGGCTATCCGACGACATTGTATAATTAAATCTTCGCCCAAAATAACTTAATGCAAAATCGTACCAACGCTTAATAGTGCGTTGTTAAATCTAGCACAAAACCAACAACTAGCAACGTCGTGGTCAAGGCCTAGGCAAGGAATACAGTAAGAATGAAAGTCCTTATGAGGTATTTGCTTCCCACAAGAAATACAATTATTAACTTTTTCTGACATCGGTCTGGAGCAAGAAAAAAGTTTCCCCAATGGGGTACTTGGCTTTTAATGAAGACTTCGGATCTGAAACTCGAACAGGAAAATCTCAGGAGTCGGCCAACCGGCACTTGCAAACTGCTTCTGCTTCGGGCACCGCACGGAAAGAAAGACCGAATAAAATGGCGTCGGCTGCATCTTTTATACCCCTGATGACCTGATGTCAGGGAAGAGGCGACAGCAACCGACGCAGGACCCAAGACTTTGGAATTCAGGCCGACTGAGGGCAACCTGCCAGCAGGATAACCCAAATGTAATGACTGCAACAGTGAAACACGAAGAACATCAGAAATATCAGATTCCTGATCAGAAGAAAAAATCAGTTCTAGGATTCTTAGAGGGGGAAGGCTGGCTTCCCCTGATTAAGGTAATAAGGTCTTCAGCCACTCTAATCATTTGTTTGTTTGTTTTTTTTAGGCATATGGGCCTGAGCATGCGGTTTGGACGTCCGTTTCCTAGGCATTGGTCGAGTTTTTGGCCTGGATGAAGAAGATGCCGTCGGTTTAAAATGCGGGTCTGTAGGCCTGAATACACCCTCAGAAGCCGGTGACTGCACAGCGGCTCCGGACCCATCCAAGGTAGAGACATCCACAGGTTCCATAGTTGAAGCATCGCAAGGCATACTGGACTCCGAATGGGTCTCAGTAGAGGCCTGCAAATCTGAAGTAGCGGTATCAGGGGCTGCAAAAGCCCCTCGCTGAGTACCGGCGGACTGGCGACTAGCTTAATGGAAGCGTCGTCTGTAGTTTTGGACCTATGCGGTCTGTCTCTGTCTTTATCCTTATGTTTTTTTGCAATATCAGTAGTCGGATGGCTTACCGAAGCAATTTCTGGATAGTTATACAGAGTACCAAAATTATTTGCTGCAAATATAGACAGATGAATAGTTTGGGGGTTGAACAAGGCACAAAACCGACAGCGAGGGAGGTCGTGGTCTGGGCCTAAGCAAGGAATGCAGTACGAATTAAAATCTTTATGAGGTATTTGCTTTCCACAGGTATTACAATTGTTAACTTTTACTGACATCGGTTAAGAGCAAGAAAAAGGATCCCCAACGGGGTACTTAGCTTTTCTGTAGACTTATTTATTTATTGACATTTGTTAACCGGGTTTGTCCAGCTGGGCTTGTGGCCCATTTTCAGTGGAGACCCGAGGAGAAAAGCTCCAGTAATACATTTTAAAACAAGTACAATTTTAAACTTCGGTTTTGAAACTTGAAAACGAAAATTTGAGTCAGCCGACCGGCACTTGCGAACTGCTTCTGCTCTGGGCACCGCGCGGCAAGAAATACTGATGTAATGGCATCAACTGCAAGTTTTATACCCCTGACGACCTGACATCATGGAAGAAGAGACAGCATCCAATGCAGGAATCCAAGACTCTGGTATTCAGGCTGGCTGAGGGCTACCTGCAGGCAGATAACCCAAATATGACGGCTGCAACAGTGAAACGTGAAGAACATCTGTAATGTTCCATAGAAAAGAAAAATGACAACATTCAAGGTTTTGAATAACAAGATCAAAATCAAAAAGGGAAATAAAAAAAAAAAAAAAAAAAATCACATCAGTAAAAAAAAAAAAAAAACGCTATTTGGTGGAGCAGAGCTCAAGGAACAGATTCTCCATGGGAAAGAAAAGGTAAAGTGAAGTACAGACAAAAAAAAAAAAAAAAAAGGTAAACAGAAAACAATGCCCCAGCAGACTGCCAAACTACACTAAACCTGGATACCTCAGTAAAAACTTATTTTTAATCTTAAACACAGAAAACCCACAAAGTGCCCCGGGACAAGAAACCACATGCACAGTTTCGACAATGGAAAAAACTGATAACGAAGACGAAGCATGCAGTGGGGGAAGGAGGAGGTACAAGAATTGACTAAAAGTATGCACTGAATGCCAGAGTCCGCTGGCTTAATGAAGACTGAATTTCCTCAGCACATCATACAGTATGCTTAAAATGCCAATTATTGCACACAAAAATTACACACTTTGCATTAATAAAACAAAGTTGCAGTTACTATCTAAGAAAACTAACCCATACTATATGGTTGTTATCATGATATCAGCCTCACTAGTGACTGACACAGCAGGCAGTGCAATGCTAACATGGGCTGTAAAACACTGACAAAGGCAGGAAAAAACAGTGTCTATTTACATCTCACAACACTTTTCTTGAAGAAACAATGCAAAAAAAAAAAAAACATAAGATCTAATGTACTAAATACACTGCAGCTGTTTTGATAAAAGATACCAACTACATCAGAATCTATACAAACTTTTTAGGTTCAAATGTCTTCTCTATCAGTAACGTCCATGCAGGTCATTAGGAATTCATGTTAGGGTAAGAGCAGCATAAAATTATCACAATACTGCAGCAATACACATTTTTCTACAAAACTGTGTTAATACAACTGTTCAGATACAGAAGGGGTATATGTATACATCTTCAGATCAATAAATATGTTCTCTGCACTTCCAATGGCACCATGTACATACTTTCTGAACAAATTAACACAAACTAATAAATCTATGTTTTGGACACCATGCATAGCACACACCAAAGTGTTATTCAAGATTTTGGCAGTAAAGAATAGATGCACAAATCCTAAAACAGAAAAACAATAGATGATCGAATTCCTCTGTCTCAGTAGCATTTTGGGGTATTTGCCTCAGATTCCCCTCCCTCTGTCTGCGTGTGACAGCTGATAGGCTGAACACATCCTTGAAAAAATGCCTTCAGCTGTTAATGGAATTGAGTGTTCAGGCATTTCTTTCCACAAAGAAAGAATTTGAAGACGGAATCATCTAGCAAGAGTAAATTTGTAGCAAATCATAATACCATATAAAAACCAAATCCAACAATAAATGAATCAAAGAATTCAAAACCCACCTCAACTATGCACAGTCTTGGGGATGGCAGATGGCTGCTGCCACTGAGACAGTGAGGGATTCGAACATCTACTGTTACAGTTAAGTAGGACTTGTGCAACTGTACTAGGTTAATCATTCCCACTTCCTCAGTGGCATTTTGGGTAGATTCCCAAAGCTTACCCTACCTAGGGGGTAGAAGGGTAAGGATCCAAGAGACCCTTAAGAATGGTCTGAGCAAAGCATACTGTGGACCATGAAAAGGAATCCATTTTGTAGTGAAAAGGTATGAGCAGTGGACCAAGTTGCTGCCCCTAGAATGCTTTTAGAGTCCATAAAACTAGAAATTGTGGGAACAATACATGCAGAATAATGTTTTGGAGAAGAGAGAGGTTCAAGGGAAGGCAGAAATTGAGCAATATATGTAATGCTGGATTAATGATAATTGCAAAAAATAATGCATTTGATGTATAATGTTTGAAACTGTTAACTTGGTTTGTTTTCTTTAATACAAACGTCTGCTTGTCTGTGTCTTAAGTTCTAATTCAAACAGCGTCATCCAGGCTGTCACTTGCAATTGCTCAAAGCTGGGTATACCATTTGCACCTGATGCTGTATGTAGATCTAGTCGGGAACTAACTTTCCCTGGGATAGAATGGGTTAGCATAATGACAGTTTGTAATTCTTTCTTAATAGAAATACCTTGGGAATCACTGGTGGAAATGTACACAGGAACATTCTAGACTACGGAAACGACAGTGTTTGTCTTTCAAGGATGGCTGCAGAGATGTCTTAAACAGAATTTTTTCATTTGTCTGTTTTGAAAGAAGAATAGATCTACTTGAGGTATTCTCCACATTTGGATCAAGTCTTGGAAGACCTCTGCACGGAGACTCCACTTGTGAGGGTCTGTCCAGGATCTGCTTAGTCTGTCTGCCACTGTATTTTGCTTTGATGGAATGTATGAGGCCTGAAGAGTCAGAGAATGCTGTACAGACAGCTCCCAAGGCCATCAATGCCAACTGGCAAAGAGGGTATGACCGTGCAACCCCTTGCTTGTTCAGTTACCACATCATAGTAATGTGGTCTGTGACTGCTAAAAGGGGACCCAGAGTCCATAGGTGGTGAAGAACTTTTAAGGCATGAATAACTGCCAACATCTCCTTTACATTTATGTGCCTTGGCACATCCAGGGGACTTCACAAGCCTTGCAATTGAATTCCCATAGACATTGCTCCTCACTTTAAATCTGAATAGTCCATTGGCACAGATTGGCCAATGGTTTTTAGAGAGAAAGGGAGTCCTGGATTCAGAAGACTGCTGTTCTCTCAACCACAACAGTTCCTGTTTCACAAGTCCCAGTACCAGTACCTGGAAAGCCAAGGGACGAAGGTGCTTGTTGCAAGAATTCTTCAACTACCACTTAATTTTTCTCATATGTAGTACTGCTAGTGGCATCATAAGGACCACTGATGCCATGAGACCTAGAATTGCCCTGATAAATCAAAACTTTGTCTTCTGGCAGGAAGGCCATTCTTTTCACTATGTCCATCAAAAACCCCAGGAAAACAATTCATTGAGAAGGGTGTGAGAAAGGCCTTCTGAAGATTAAGTTTGAAGCCCAGAAGGGAAAGAATGTATGCAACCTTGTCTAAAGACTCTAATCACATGGATGCATACTTTGCACAAATCAGCAAGTTAATTATTTATTTATTTGCTCTTGTTGACTGGGAAAGTCCACTAGGCTGAAATGAGCCCACTTTCAGTGGAGGCCCAGGGAGAAAAGCTCCATAACATCACACAAGAGGATATAAATCCATTAAACAAGAGTTACAAATTGTAGCTGACTTACAAAAAAAGAGTATTAATCTGGACAATCAATTGGGACATTGTACAATTATATGGTTAGAAGTTATGAGATCAGCTTATCTAAATAAGGAAAAAAGTGGATGTCTAGGGTTCTGCAACATGCAACCACTGGGGCCAGACACTTTGTAAGCACACCAGGTGCAGTACTTAGCCCAAAGAGTAATGCAGAGAATTGATAACATCAGCCAGACACAGCAAATCTCAAAATTTTCCTAAAACTGGAAGCAACAGGAATATGATAAGTGCCCTTGAGATGTAGAATCACCATGAAACACAGGTCTGGAGGCAACTATAGGACCGTAAGGTGAGCATGTTTAATTTTGAAACTTTTATCAAGGTGTTTAGAAAGGAAAAATCAAGAACAGGTCTCCAGGAATGCTCCTTTTTTTTGGTACCAAAAATGCTCTGGGGTAAAATCCTTTGGCCTTTATGTATCACAGACACTACTGGTTCTATGACCCCTGCTTCTACCATGTGATGGAGCACTTGAGGAAACGACTCTCTCTAGTCTGGTGTTTGTGCAGAAATTTCCTTGAAAGGACTGGGGTTTTCTATGCACTGCCAAGTGCATCTTCTCTGAATTACTCCCAGAACCTAATTGTTTAAGTGTACTTGCAACCAGACAGCAAGGTTGAGAGCCTGAGGGAAAGAGGAAGAGAAGGAAGTGAGAATAGGGGTGCTCTGTCATTTCTTTGTAGGGCATTGATTTTTTTTTCAGAAAGAAACACTTCTAGTTTGGTTTAGAAGAATTATCTTCCCGGTATTTTCTTTTGGATCCCTGATGTTTGTTTGGATAGGATTTTGTTTGTTCTGCCCTTTGACAGCAGATGCCTTGTCTGGGGAAATTTGGGTATATAGGTTCATAGATTATTACTAGGCTAACTGCCCTTGTGGGTCATTTTAAGCCTAGCCAACTACCCCATGTGAGAATCAAACCCTGCACCTTGTTTTTGCAAGGTAAACACCTTAACCATTATGCCAACCTCCTACCCCCTACATGAAACATAGTACATACCCATGCCTTAATCTGCCTCCATCATGCCACTGTTTGAGAATTTGTGCAACAGAGGGCCCAAACACTAACTCAGAACTTAAAGGCGCATTCAAAATTTTGGCTTTTAAGTCATCAAAGAAGTTCTGATTATCTAACCAAGCATACCGTCTTAATATAACAGAAGCAGCAGCATTGCTTGAAACTGTATCTGCACATTCAAGCACACCTCTCAAAGCAGCTTTTGAAATCTGAGCTAAATCAGAAACATTTCACTTATATAAGACTTTTGTTCTGCAGATAAGGATGCTGCAAAATCACCCAAACTGTAGGCATACTGTAAAATACATTTCCACATATAGTTTTGATAATTTAACATTCTAAAGCCTATATTACTATAAGGAGACATCCTTTTGCCCTGAAGATAGTACAGTTGCTTAAGTCCTACTTACCTGCAACAGTAGATGTATGTAGAATACTCTGCCTTCTGGCATATGGGTGTTAATGCCCTGCTTCCCTACCTTTGGCAGTCTATCAAAGCTCAGACCTCCACCCCTTACCTGTAAGTGAGAGTGAGAGCACAGGGACCACCTTTCAGATCCAAAGACAGGACCCTTTCAGTTTTCTATAGTCCAGAAGAAAGAGAAGATGAAACTCAAGCATGCAAACACCTGCTGTTTCAAACCCCAAATCACACACACATACACCACACAAAAGGCCGCAGAGCATAACTCAATGACAACTCCAACACCAAACTAAGGGCATCAAAAAAGGAGGATGGCGGGTGGGTGCCACCAGTAAGGCAGTGTGTTCAATGAACATCTACTGCTAAAGGTAAGTAGGACTTATGCAACTATATTATGTTCAACAAATGCACTGCCTTACTGGCATATGGGTAGACCTCCAAAGCTTATTCAACCTGGGAGGAGGAAGGCTAATGGTCTTGGATAGGCCTGCTCTGGATTTACAAAAGGCATCTAGACAGTAGTGCTTCATAAAGGTACTGACACAGAGAACCAAACTGCTGCCTCTAGAATACTTCTACAGTCCATTCCTTTCCAGTAATCCACTGAACTAAATGAAAACTCCAGCCAAGCTAGAACTTCCACTGAGTGACCTCTCAAACCTCTTGTATCAGAGCCACATGGGATAAGACATGGGTATTCAGAATCGCCATAAAGCTGAAACACCTGATGTTCTTAAGGGTCATTTGCATATACCCCATGTGCCTCTGATACAAGAGGTTAGAGAGGTCACTCAGTGGAAGTTCTAGCTTGGCTGGAGTTTTCATTTAGTTTTTACTGATTGATTTTTCTGTATGACCTTCTCACTCTTTGTAATAATCCACTGAACAGGAAAAGGCCATGGTGGAATGTACCTTTTCATTGCCAGGATTCACCCTGCCATGGTGGGTGCAACAAAATATAACAGAGGACAGCCAGCATGCAACGGTTTGCTTAGAAACAAGCTTATTTGACCCGGTGTAGGAAATGAAAAACCTTTCAGCCTTCCTGACAAGTTTTATTCTGTCAAGGTAGCTCCCAAGTTGCCAGTATACAACCAACATATGAAGTATCCCCCCTTTTTTATTGTTATGTTCTAAGAAAAACACAGGGAGGTTAATAAACTGATTGAGGGTGAATTCTGAGGCCACTTTTGACATGCCAGAGGGATTAGTGAGTACAACAGCCCTATCACTGTGGAAAAATCAGATAAGTTTGTCCCACTTTGAGAGCTCAGAAACTCACCTTGCAAAAGTCAGAACAATAAGCAAAACAGTTTTCCACATTAATAACTTCAGATCAGCCTAAGCAGCAGGTTCTAAAAGTTGTGAGGTCAATTTTCTCAGATCGTACTTGAGATCCCACGAAGGAGGAATTTGCTTGCGAAGGGCTCTATATATGCAACACTCTTTTCATGAACTGTTTTTCCAGAAGACAAGAAGAAAAAGGGGATCTATTGGCAGACCAGCAGAGATGGTCTTTAAATCCACCTTACTAGATGAATGTGGTAAGTTGCATTGAAGTAGCTCACATAATATTTCAGGTCTAGAGGGATATTAACCTTAAGATACCCTCTGTTCCCATTTAGGCACTCATCCATTTGTAAAAATAATATTTTCTAGCAGCAGGTTTTCTGGCCTCCTTTAACACCTGCTGCACATCCTCATGAAACAACTGCCTAAACAAAGTCAAAATTGAATCATCCAGACTGTCAAGATGTAGTTGCTCCAAAAATGGTGTGCACCAAACACCCCTTAGACTTTGTGAGCAAATCCAGTGTGCAAGGAGGTATGTGGTAATTGCCCTCAGCCAATATAACTAGAAGGGAGGACCTAGACTGCCTTGGCCAATTGGGGTTCACCACAATGACTTTTCGTCATTTCTTTCTGAACCTTCAGAAGTACCTTGAGAATCAGTGGAAAGGGTGGAAACACATCCAGGAACATTCCTGTCCATAAAAACAAAAATGGATCTGTCCTCCAAATATGGTTAAAAGGATGTCTAGAATAGAATTTCTCCAGCTGTCGGTTCTGAAAGGAGATGAACAGATGCATTTGACGTGTTCCACACATCTGGACTAGCTGCCACTCATGCAGGCCTGGACACAGGATCTGGTTAGTCAGTCTGCCATAACATTCTCTCTGTTGGGATCTATTATGCCTGAAGAATCAGAGAATACTGTAAAGCCAGCCCCCCAGACCATCAATGACAACTGCAACAGAAGATACAACTTTGTACACCAATGTTCATTGAGGTAGCACATTACTGTAGTGTTGTACGTAACCATCAGAAGAGGACCCGGAGTCCATAGGTGGGGAAGGACTTTCAAGGCATATATCATTGCCAACATTCCTGGATATTAATGCGCTTCCATTTGTTCTTAGGTCCCTACCAAATCTTCACCTGCACTTTGACACTGCTCCTCAAGACAATTCAGACAAATCTGTATGGACCAACTGCACCAGAACAGGAGGGAAGAAGGGAAGTCCTGGATTCATACTCAACTGTGTTCTCAACCACTGCAACTCTCATCTGATGAAGGGCAGCATGGGTTACTGAGACTCTAGGGAATGTAGGTGCTGAGCCTAACAAATCTGGACATACCACTGAATCTGCCTCATCTGGAGATGGGACAGTGTTATTAAGAGGACCATGGACGTCATAAGTCCTAGAATTTTTAGGAATACTCTTGCAGGGGTGAAGTTCCTACTGGAGGACTGCTGAAACATCATCTAGCAAGGAAGGATCTTGTCTTTGAGAAGAAAAGCCATTCTTTTGTTGGAGTCGATTAAGCACCCCAAGAAGACAAATCTTTGTGAGGGTGATCGTGCACGGACTCCATAGGTTCAACCTGAAACCTATCTGGGACAGTAAGGCTGAAACATTCTCTAGTGATTCCAAACATCTAGGTACAGACTCCAAACAGATCAGCATGTTATCCAAGTAAAGAAAGATATGAATGCCAAGAGTCTGTCAGTGAGCCACTACCGGAGCAAGGTATTTGGTAAACACCTGAGGCACAATTAATAGCCCAAAAGGCAATGCAGAGAACAGACAGCACGAACCAAACACAAACAAATATCAGATATCTTCTGAAGCAATGTGGATATTGTAATACTTCAAGTCCAAGGTCACCAAGAAGCAGTGGTCCAGCAAAAGAGGACTGTTTGCCGGGTGAGAATGTTGAACTTTGGGACCTTGGTAAAGATATTAGGAAAGGAAAGGTGCAACACCATTCTGTGCAGCAGCTCCTTCTTGGCAAACAGGAAAATTCTGGAGTAGAAACTTTTTATCCTTTCTGAAGGAGAGACTGGTTCTATGACCAGAGTGCAGCAGCATTTACCGGAGTATAGGAGGAAATAAAGTCTGGTCCAGTGGATGAGGGGTCAACCCCTGAACTGAGGATGATGTTCCTTCGACTGGCACCTGTAATTTCTGCTAACACTGTATCGAGCACCCATTTGTCGGAAACTATTGGTGGCCAGGCTGCATTCTTGAAAGCTAACTTTTCAGATGGGGCACCCGGAGGAGGACTTGGGAAAGATGGGTGCCATGCTTCAGCATAGTCCTAGGTTGGACTTTTGGGAAGGGAACCTCTTCTTGTTAGGTTTGGCTGAGTTCTCATCTTGAAAGGTGCGAATGTAGCTTTAATAAGTTGTTAAGCACTTTCGTTTGGACAGAACTTCATCGGAACAACACATGAATTAAAAACACATCCATTTTATACCCCTCCTTTAAATGTCACATGATACAATTGACAAACATTTAAAGTTAAAAACTTCTTAAATGAACATTAATTTAAAATTTTTAATTATTGAGCAGGTTAAGAGATTTACAAGGCTGGGTAATAGATGAACATTTAGATAAAAATGAATTGAAATGGCAGATTTTATTGGGCGCTTAAAACTATCCTGGATTAAATGATAGTTCTATGGTATTAAGTAATTTAATATACATTTTTATCATAACTTTCTTTTAATGTTCATTTAAGAAGTTTTTAACTTTAAATGTTTAATTGTATCATGTGACATTAATAGGAGGGGTATAAAATGGATGTTTTTTTTTAACTTGTATGTTGCTCTGATGAAGTTCTGTCCAAACGAAAGCGCTTAACTTATCAAAGCTACATTTGCACCCATCTACGTCTGCTTCCTTTGAAGGGTGTTCACTGTTTTTTATTGTTCCTGGTTTATTGCTGTGTTGGTTTGTGTGGAATGAGTTCTCATCTTGCCATTTCCTTTTGGTGTCTTGGCTTTTGCAAGCTGGGAATTTTGTTTGTTGGACTGCCACAAATTATCATGCTTAATGGAGGGGAAACTTGTGGGAATATGGGACATTTTAGACATCTTGCATCAGTTTACCTCTATCATCCCTATGGTTACAGATCTGATTAGTTGCTGTAACAAGCACACAATCAGAATCAAGTGGAGCATTCATAATATAATTTTTTTAACTCATCATAAAAGTTTTGACTGTGCAACCAAGAATACTTCCTTATCTCCACAGAAGCTGCTGCATTTCTAGAAACAGTATCAGTTCCTTCCAAGTCACTCTTTAAAGCATGTTTAGATATTTGATAAGCATTTGACACATCTTTGACACAGACTTTTTTACTCAGCAGATAATGATGCAGCGGAACTAGTATAAATTGTACATACACCTCAACAAAAACATCCAGGAAAACATTAGTAGTTAAACACCTTAAAGGCTACAGAGTGCTGGACTGTGCAGGGTTCTTTCAATAAGGATTCTAGCCACTTACCTAGCTTACTTGAAAGAACTGGGTTTGATGTTGGAAGATGTCACTAGGGCCACAGCAGCCAGAATTGCATACAAGAGGGCTTGGAGACCAGGCATAGTCAAGCACACCCTGAACTTTTTAAACACTTTTAGGCAAAGGCTCATTCAATAGAGAACTGCAAGCCTTCTTAAAAAACATACTCCAGTTCTGGGATTAATGGATAGAAGTTTGCCACATCCAGGGCATCTTCCTACAAAAGAGCATATACCCTGCAGACCTCAGGAGTAGCCGAAGATCACACCCAATTGAATACATCCCCAAATCTAGCCAGCAGTTGGGAAAAAGAAAACATCTCTTTGGGTTTCTGCAGCTGTTTGCCCTCAGAGGAGGCTGACTGACCTGACTCTGTCCCTTTTGAATGTCACATTCCAAATCTTTTTCCAAAATCAGAATCCCTGGGTAGGTGTGAGCACTGGCGTAACTCACAACCCTGGTACTTAATAATCAATTTCTGCACAATGGATCTTGTCATAGCCACCAACTCAGGTGTAAACACAGTCATAGACTGCTGTCTTGAGATGTGGTGGATCTTCTGTCTCTTTTTAGCATGCAGGGAATCCCAGGGGAGAGGCATATCAATTGGGGTTACAGATTCTGCATCCCTGATTTCGCCCACACAACCCTGAAGAACATGTCCGACTCTCTTGTCATGTATCACTGTCGTACTAGTTCCACACCAGGGGATATTTGCTGATTTATTTCTATGTTTTTAGGTGCACAAGGGGTAGATGGTGGTGGTGGTGGTGGTGGTGGTAGCACAGTATCACAGACTATCAAATCAGGGGACAAAAGCTAGTCAGATCAATACCAAATATTAGCTATACGATCAGACCAGTAAAAATGGACAAATCCCACTATTCTCCCTCTCAACAGCAATCTGGTCTATTTATGAATGGATACTATGCTGGACCCTGCAATGAATAAAATGACAGTAATCTCAATAACACAGTTCAAGCAAAAAATACATGCACAAAAGCCCCCTGACTTTCTTTATTAAAAGGCTAGTTTCACTTCAAATGAATGGATACAGCCTAAAACAGTATTAGACATGAAATAAATCATAAACTGATGAACAATTCCTGCCACAAATGTTTAAGATATAAAATGGCATCAAAATTGTGATTTAAATGAAAAAAAAACTTCAAATGCTGCAATCATGCTCAAATGCTTCAAATAATCATAACTCCAAAGAAAAAAAACTGCTATAGCAACAAGTTTTCTTGTCACAACATCCAAATGAAGCTTTTAAAACAACAGCATAAGCCTTACTACAATAGTCAAAGTATAAACAGAAGCATATACAAAACTTCTAATAAAAAATATAGCCAAATACACTATTAAAGCACTGACAGACACAAGCAGAGGAGAGAAATATAACTCAGAAGTGTTTATCTGAGAGTAGCAGCTGAAAAATGCAGAGTAATGAGCATCTTCTCAGAGATCACTCTTTTACTTTTCTAGTGCCACAGCAAGGGTCCTGTCTGAAGGTGTGAAAGGCAGTCCCTGTGCTCGCAGATGATTAGTCCATCATACCCACAGACAGAAGGAGGAGGAGCTCTGCAATTTGGTAGAGTGGCAGAGATGGGGTAAGCAGGGTACTACTGCCCATATGACAGGAAGGCAATGTGTTTGTTGAATGTCTAACCATTTTCTCTCTTCATCAAGGGCACTGAATTAGATAAAGCCAAGGACTTTTTATCTGAAAAGGCAGATGGGTCTGCAGTCAAATGAAAAAAAAAAGACCTGCCATGTTACAGGAGCCCCTATATTTTCTCCAAGCTTTCTTAGGGACTGCTGGAATAGATACTGGCGTCCTGCAGGCAGCTCTATACACATCTTTCAAAGTCAGTAAGATGGGGGAGGGGTGGCCACAGAAATGGCCATCTTTTTTTCTACAAGGTCATATAACCCCTACACAACATGGTAGGGTAGGGGTTATATGACTATGGTCACTAACCCCTGCCCAACATGGTTTTCACCCCCATCACAGTACATGTACCGCACTCATTACATTCACACAGACCATTGCAAAATCTGACAACAATAACAAAACTAGTCACTTGTCTTTTCCTTGACCGGTCTAAAGCCTTCAACACCGTTTCCCATAACCTTAGCCTCTCCTACTCCACAATTCAATGGTTCTCCAGTTACCTTTCTAACAGATTCCAGTCTGTCAGATGGCTCTCTCTCTCTCTTCCCCCTTCCTTCCTGTTCAAACAGGGGTTCCTCAGTGTTCCATATGTGGCCATGCATTTTACCATCTTTACTAATAATCTATACACATCCTGCCCCCACTCCTTTTAATTCAATACACGTATGTCTCTACAATTACATCATGTTCTGACAATCTCCACCACTTCCTTACCCAACAATCATTCCTCTCTGTGGAAGAATGGCTAACTAGTAATCAACTCCTGTTCAACCCTAACAAAACTAAACTTCTCTTCCTCCCAAAATCTCTACAACACAAAAACACCTTCACTGTTACATCCCTTAACACAATTATTTTGGTCAGACCTCATACAAAACTGCTTGCAATCATTATCGATAACAGACCCACCAAAAACTAGGGTTGTTACATGGACACAAAAAATACCTCACTAATGATGCTATGCATTCTCTAGCTCAGGCATTTCTACTGCCCACCCTATTTTATGCTGCACCTATCCTCACTAACATACAATCCAATCTATCAGCTAAAGTTGAAACCACTTATAATAAAATTGCTAGATATGCAGCCAATCTTCCCTACTGCTCAGCATTAAAAAACCTGCAGTGGCTTGAATTCCAGCAACAACTACTTCTTCAACTCCAACTCACTCTGTCTTAAGTAAACCTTCCCTCTGTCCTGCTCTCCCTACCCTCATCTCTCCCGCCATCCCAAAACGTACTCTCTGCAGCACCGATCAACACATCTTAGAAATCCACAAGCCTAATAAAAACACAGTTAAACTTCTTTACAACTACTCAGTCACCAATCCTTGGAATAAACTTCTCCTTTGCTTAAGAAATGTCACCAACACTTGCAGCTTCAAAAAAAAAAAAACATCTAAAAGACAACCTGCATAAATTTTGGTCCTGCCGTTGCCCCGCTCCAACTTAAGCTACTTCTTCTGTTCCCCTCACTTCTTCCTTGAGATATCTCTATACTTTTTTCTACTACATACATATGGTCTTTGTATATTTCGTCTGCTTTGAGTTACTACTACATACATATGCTCTTTGTATATTTTGTCTCTCTCAACCATAAATCTTCCCAATGTTAATTTCTAATATGCTATTTGATTGTAAATACTTTGTAATCGGACTGTTTTGTTAATGTAAAGTATACTGTATTCTACTTTGGATTTGATATTGTATTTTATTTTTTTCCGTATTTCTGTATATGCTGGAGATTTTCTCCTCAGCCTCCACTGATAAAGGTCTACTCGCCCAGTTGGACTAATCTGGTTAACAAATATCTAATAAATACACACTGCTCAGCTCTGAGGTAGTTCCCTGACTGCTCCCTAGCAAAACATCACTAAATTTAGCAGTCACCTTAGGGAAAGTGAACACTTTTTGGACTTACAGATTCACCTTCTAAAGAATCACAGTGAATGAACACAATGTCAAATCAAAGTACAGTTGTGTACACTTACCATAAATGTAGATGGTCGAGTGTATTCACTGTTGCAGTCATTACATTTGGGTAATCTGCTGGCTGGTTGCCCTCAGTCGGCCTGATTAACAAAGTCTTGGGTCCTGCATCGGTTGCTGTCCCTTCTTCCATGACGTCAGGTCATCAGGGGTATAAAACATGCAGCCGATGCCATTACATCAGTTTTTCTTGGCCCAGATGTCAGGTGCCCCCCAAATGGGGAGCAAAACATATATACAAGTAATTTAAAACACAAAAATATACCTCCAAACAAAAGCAAATACACCAAAAAGGCTTTTAAGCATAGTAAAAGAAAGTAGAGGTATAGTAAGAGAAAAACAGGGGGCTGGAGGGAAGGTAACCAGGACTGCAACAGTGAATACACTCGAACATCTACATTTATTAAGTGTACACAACTGTACTATATTCTTCATGTTTCACTGTTGCAGTCATTACACTTGGGTAGATTCCCAAAGGTATGGTTGGGAGAATGGATTTATACCGCATTAGGACCAGCTATAAGACCCTGCAAAACAGCAGTGCAAAACCAGCTCTGGATTTAGAGAAAATTGGTAAGTGATAATGCTTGGTGAAAGTATGAACTGAACTCCAGGTAGCAGTTTCTAGAATACCCCTGGTAGGAACACCTCTGAGAAAGGTTGTAGAAGTAGATGCAGCCCTGGTGGAATGAGGTCTGATCCCCTGGGGGATAGGTTTTCCATGGTGCTTATAGCAGAAATTAATGCAATGGCTTACCCATTTTGTTTTGAAATGGCCTTCCATTCTGCCCCTGCAGCAAATGCTACCAGCAGTTGTTCAGATTTTCTTCGAGATTTAGTCCTGTCCAAGTAGAATCTAAGTTGTCTGTGTACATCCAATGAATGCAGAATCCGCTCCCACTTGTTCTGTGGATTGGGAAAGAAAGTTGGCAAATGAATGGACTGATTAAGAGCCACACTGGATACCACCTTGGGCATGAAGGATGGATTGGTCCTGAGTGACACCCTGTCCGCATGAAAGATGATGAACGGCTCCACTGCCATAACGGCCTGTAATTCAGATATCCTTCTAGCTGAAGTGATTGCTAAAAGGAAGGCTGTTTTCCAAGAAAGAAATTTTAAGTCTGCAGTAGCAGCTGGCTCGAACATAGGTAGAGTTAGTTTCTCCAATACAAAGTTAAGGTCGCAGGCAGGGATTGGAACTCTCCTGGGTGGTCTCAAGTTTTTGGCCCCTCCGAGATACTGCTTTAGCAAAGGATGAGAGAAGAGTGGGGGTTCTGTGTTGTAATGAGCTGAAATGGCTGAGGCATGGATTTTTATGGAGGAAAAAGACAAGCCCATGTGAAGCATCTCAGTTAAGTATTGCAAAATCTGGGGTAAACTGGGTGCTGCTGTGCTCATCCCTTGAGATTGATTCCAGGCACAGAATCTTTATTTGTCAGCATAAGATTTTCTAGTACTAGGTCTTCTCGCCTCCAAAATGACATCCATCACAGGTTTGCTGAGGGATGCTAAGGGGGATTTAAATCACTAGCCAAGCTGCAAGATTCAATGTTTGGAGCTGAGGGTGCAGAATTTGGTTCTCCTGCTGAGACAGTAAGGAAGGTGTCGAAGGCAGGGGCCATGCAGAAATTTGTGACACTGCACAGGAGTGGGTACCAGTGTTGGAACAATCAAAATCATTTTTGGTTTGTTCTGTTTGACTTGTAGTAGAACTGTGGAGAGCACAGGCAGAGGGGGAAAGGCATAAACTAATGGGCTTTTCCAGCTGAAGGACAGAGCATCCACTTTCCAGGCTTTTTTGTGAGGAGTTCTTGTGCAAAATTTGTCCAACTGGTAGTTCTGGGGTGAGGCAAAAAGATCTATGTCTGGGCTCCCCCATTTGCGTGTTAACATGTTGAAAATCCGTGGTTCCAGTTTCCATTCGTGTGGGTCCATGAGATTTCTGCTTAGTTCGTCTGCCAGAATATTCAGATTTCCTGGCAGTAATTGAGCTTGTAGTTGTACTTGGTAGCTCAAGGCCATGTTCCACAATGCCATGGCTAGTCTGCAGAGGGGGTAGGAATGTGTACCCCCCTGCTTGTTTATGTACCACATAACCATGGTGTTGTCCGTCTTTACCAGTAGTTGTCCTGGATGAAGGTAGTCCTTGAAGGCTGTCAGTGCATTCTGTACAGCTATCATTTCTTTTTGATTGATATGAAGGTGCATTTGATTTGGGCTCCATTTGCCCTGAAAGCACTTCCCTGCCAGATGAGCCCCCCATGCATAGTCTGATGCATCTGTAGTTAGGGTTTGGGTGGCAGGGGGTGGTGTGAATGGCAGTCCCTTGTTTTGGTGGCAGGCCTCTGCCCACTTTAGGAACTCTAGGCACAGGCAAGGTATGATAGGAATCATTGTTTCCAAGCTGTGACAATGTTGACTCCATAAACTTTTTTAGTACCACTGAAGTTTCCTCATATGCAGTCTTGCATATGGAATTAGAAGAATGCAGGAGGCCATGAACCCCAAGGCTTGTAGTATTTGTCTTGCATATAGCAGGGTTTTTGTGGCCACCTGTTTGAAGTAAGTCACCAAATTAATTTGCTTTTCTGGTGTAAGGAAAGCCATCTGGGCAGTTGTATTCAAGCTTGCACCCAGGAATGTAATTTTTTGAGAGAGTACCAGTTGTGATTTCTTTTCGTTTATGGTGTACCCTAGACAAGTTAGAACTCTTTTTACAAACACCAGATGTTTTAGAAGAATGGCCTGGTTTTCTGCCTGAATTAGACAATTGTCCAGGTATGGATATATTTGAATATTTCTTTGCCTGCAAAAGGCAATTACTGGAGCCAGGCACTTTGTGAATACCCTGGGCGCAGTAGACAAGCCAAAGGGCAGTGCAGAGAACTGATAATGCAAGTAGCCTGCTTTGAAGTGTAGGTATCTTCTGCAAGATTCCCTGATTAGGATATGCAGGTAAGCCTCTTAAATCTAGAGTTGCTAACCAGGCATCATTGCCTAGCATAGGAAGTAACTGGTGAAGAGTCAGCATCTTGAATTTTGGAATGTCCAGAAAGGTGTTTAGAGTAGACAGGTCCAGAATTGGACGCCATGATTTGTCTTTTCTGGGTACCAGGAAAAGACTGGAATAGAATCCTTGTCCCTTTTCCTCTTCATGTACTAGTTGAATAGCCCCCATGTTTAGGAGGGAAAGTACTTGTTTCTGAGCCTCTGCCCACTGATTTGGGGGCAGGTCTGGACACCCGTTTGGCATTGGCAACGTGTGGAAATGAAATCTGTATCCCTGGGACATTATATTTAAAACCCATTTGTCCTGTGTTATAAGTTGCCAGTTGTTTGCATGAAGAGCCAGTTTTCCCCCCAAAGGGGCGGCTGAGAGGTAAGTGCTTGGTAATCTTAAAGGAAAGTCATCGAGACTGTTTACCATAAGGTGGTGTCTTGTTATTTCCAGATTTGGAAGTGGAAGCACCCCATTGCTTAGTTCTGAAAGTCCCTTGGGACTAAAACCTGGTGCTTTTGGAGTGCCTGGGTTACAGTTTGCATAGATTTAGCTTTATCTTCTATCTTTTTTAGAACGTCTTCAGCCTTATTGCCAAACAGACGGTCCTGCTGCAAAGGAGCATCCAACAGTTTTGCTTTAACATGATCAGGCAGAGATTGCTCCTTAAGCCAAGCATGCCTTCTAAACACAGACCCAATAACAGCGGCCCTGCAAGAGGCCTCTAAAGAATCAAAACCACATTGTAAAGTATGTTTTCCAACTTGTTCAGCTAAATGCAATAAATCCTGTAAATCTTTATTTTCCACACAGTCAGAAATAATCATCATTTTCTGTTTAAGCAGCCCCATGATATGCTGTTGATATTTTAGCATATGGAATTGACAGTTTAAAGCCCTGATTGCCAAGGTTGCAGAAGTATAAACCTTTTTACCCCATCTATCCAGCGCCCTGGAGTCTCTTTCAGAAGGCGTAGGATTTTTAGCAGTAGAAGCCTTAATGCCCTTGGGCCCCAGAGAAATGGTTTCAGTGTCCGCAACAGGGTTTTTGAAAAGGAATTTGTGGGACTCAGGAACCTTGTAGTATCGGTCTGGTTTACTAGGGGCCGGAGGCAGGGAATCAGGGGCCATGCTGGATTCTGAAAACACATCATCAACAATGTCTAGTACAGGAGGTATAGCCAAAGGCCTATGCTGAGGAAGAAGGAAATCCCTAAGCCTCTTTTTGGATTCAGAAAAATCCTGACTTTCCCAGTGGAAATGCTCCCCTTGAGGTATGTACAATTTCTCCAAAAGAATAATCCTCCGGGGGAGGAGCAGAGGGAATGGAATCCTCTGCATCAGAGTCCTCATAAGTAGGTATGGACAAATCCAGGTCATTAGAAGAGTCAGAAGAAACAAAATCCTGTTCAGAAGATTCATAGTCAAGTTCAGCCCTAGGCCTCTTAGAAAGGGGGGGTTGACTACCCCTGATTAGAGTAATTAAATCTTCAGCCATTTTGATCATTTGTTTTTTAGGCATAGGGGCCTGAAAGTACAGTTTTGTACCTACCATAAATGTAGATGTCCGATAGGAATGCATCTGCAGTCCTTACAAATGGGTTGTCCTGTCGTCAGGCAGCCCTTCGGTCGGCCGGATTCCAAAGTCTGGGTCAGGCCTCGGCTGGTGTCGCACTTCACCCGACGTCACAGCTGCAGTTTTTCGGGTATAAAGGCATCAGCCGACGCCATTTTCCTCAGTGTTTCTTGCCCCAGATGCCAGGTGCCCTCTTGGAAGGCTAAATTTGGATAAATGCCAATGATTCCAAATAGTAGAGAGCAAACACAAAAATAAGCATGTATGTACATATATACAAACAAATACACCATAATAGATTCCCCCAGCTAGCTATAAGATGGGCAAATACCCTAGGAGCACCACAGAGGGGAAGGCGGGTGGGTAATCCTGACTGCAGATGCATTCCTATCGGACATCTACATTTATGGTAGGTACAAAACTGCACTATGTCCTTCAAGGATGCATCTGCAGTCCTTACAAATGGGTAGAATACCATAGCCAAACTGGGGGGAGGTGGAAAAATAAAGTTATGGTGTAGTTAGGATCCCTTGCAAAACAGCAGTGGCAAAACCTGCTCGGGATCTAGAGTATAAAGGTAAATTATAATGCTTGGCAAATGTATGCACGGAGCTCCAAGTAGCAGCCTCTAAAATGTCCTTGGTAGCCACTCCTCGTAAGAAGGCTGTGGTAGTGGCTGTAGCCCTTGTAGAGTGAGGCCTGATGTTCTCTGGAGTTTTCTTTCCATGGTAGGAGTAACAAAATCTAATGCAATTTCCTATCCACTTGGAGATTGTCTGTTTTGAAATTGCTTTTCCTTCCCTTCCTGTTGCATATGCTACCAGTAGCTGGTCAGTTTTCTATTGCCCTTGGTTCTGTCCAGGTAGTAGCGTAATTGTCTATGTACATCCAAGGTATGCAGCAGTCTTTCTCCCCTGTTCTGTGGGTTGGGGAAGAATGTAGGTAGGTGGATAGCCTGATTTAAAGAAACTCTGGAAACCACCTTAGGCATAAAGGAAGGATTTGTTCTCATGGACACTCTATCTTGATGGCAGATCAGGAAGGGTTGCACTGCCATTAATGCCTGAAGTTCAGATACCCTTCTTGCTGAAGTGATTGCCAGCAGGAAAGCAGTCTTCCATGATAAGTATTGCAATTCTGCTGTTGCTGCTGGTTCGAAAGGAGGAAGTGTTAATTTTTCTAGCACAAAGTTCAAGTCCCATGCTGGTAATGGTGGCTTCCTAGGTGGCTTTACATTTTTAATTCCTCTCAGAAACTGTCTGAGCAGAGGATGTGAGAAGACAGGAGGATCCAAGTCGTATTCTGCTGAAATAGCTGATGCATGAATGTTGATGGAGGAATAGGACAGGCCTGTGTGGAAGAGCTCTGCCAAGTATTCCAGAATGTTGGCTATGTTTACCAGTGACACATCTTCTCCTTTTGCAGTACTCCAAATGAGGTATCTTTTCCATTTTGCTGAATAATTTTTTTCTTGTTGAGGGTCTGCGAGCCTCAAGGATAATGTCTTTAACCCTTTGGGATAAATTTGGGTTAATTGGTCTTATGCAATGTTCCAGGCAGTCCGCTGCAGAGTTTGCAGGTTTGGATGCAGATTGTTGTAATTGTTCTGTGTTAACAGCAAGGGAACCAGGGGTAGTGGCCATATTTGTTCCCGAGACATGCTCCTCAGTAATGGGTACCAATGTTGCCTTGGCCAGTCTGGAGCTATCAGAATGATCCTTGGACGGTCCTCTTTGATCTTCAATAGCACTTGGTGCATCAAAGGAAGTGGTGGGAATGCATATGCTGTCAGGTTTTTCCAACTGAAGGATAGGGAGTCCACCTTCCAAGCAAGTGGGTGGTACATCCTTGTGCAGAATTTCTTTAGTTGGTGATTGCGTGGGGATGCAAATAAGTCTATTTCTGGGAGTCCCCATTTTCTTGTAATTGTCTTGAAGATGTCCGGATGCAGTATCCATTCGTGGGCATCCGTGGTAGTCCTGCTTAAAATGTCTGCTAGGATGTTTTCTTTTCCTGGTACAAAAATTGCTTTTAACTGAATGTTGTAGCTCAGGGCCACATTCCAGAGATCCAGTGCCATCTGGCAAAGAGGATACGAATGTGTGCCTCCCTGCTTGTTGATGTACCACATGACTGTGGTGTTGTCTGTCCTTATCAGCAATGGACCTTGTTGAAGGAATGGTCTGAATGCCTGAATTGCCAGTTTTACTGCCAGCATTTCCTTTAGATTTATGTGTAGGTGCAGCTGGTTTTGAGACCATAAGCCTTGTATGCACTTGTCCAGCATGTGTGCCCCCCAACCGAGGTCTGAGGCGTCTGTCGTGATGGTTTGGCTTGGTTGAGCACTGTGAAAAGGCAATCCTGTGTTTGATTGACAAGCCTGAGCCCACCATAGGAATTCTTGCTTCAGGCATGGAATAATGGGAATCTGGGTTTCTAAGCTGTGCTTGTGTTGAGACCATAAATTCCTTAGGTACCACTGTAGTTTTCTCATATGCAGCCTGGCATGAGGAACCAATATTATGCAGGATGCCATGAAGCCCAAGGCTTGCAGAACTTTTCTTGCTGTCAGATGGTTCTGTTTTGTTAAGGCCAAGAAGTAGAGAGTAGCTGCTCCTGTTTTTCTACTGTTAGGAATGCCATTTGCCTTGATGTGTCCAACTCTGTACCCAAAAAGGTTATTCTCTGGGATGGTATCAGCCTTGACTTTTTTATATTGACTGTGTATCCCAGGGCTTGTAGCAGATAAATGACCCTTTGTAAATCTTCTGCTAGCTTGCTTTTGTTGTCCGCTTGTATCAGGCAGTCGTCCAGGTATGGGTAGATTTGGATTCCCTGAAGCCTGCAATGAGCAATTACTGATGCCAGGCATTTCGTGAACACTCTGGGTGCAGTAGATAAGCCAAAGGGCAATGCTGAGAATTGATAATGCTCTGATCCTGCAAGAAATCTGAGGTATCTTCTGCAGTTTGGTCGTATGGGGACGTGCAGGTATGCCTCCTTGAGATCTAGAGTCACCAGCCAAGACTCCTTGCCCAGCATGGGAAGAAGCTGCTGTAGGGTCAGCATTTTGAATTTTGGAACGATGAGGAATGTGTTTAAAGTGGACAAGTCGAGAATAGGTCTCCATTTGCCTTCTTTTCTTGGTACCAGGAAGAGTCTGGAGTAAAATCCCTTGCCCTGCTCCCTAGATGGTACCTTTTCTACAGCTCTCATCCTTAATAATTGGGAAATCTGTTTTTGTGCTTCCGTCTTTTGATTTGGAGGTAGATTTGGCATTCCTCTCTTCCCTGGTAGAGTATGGAAGTGAAACCTGTAACCTTGGTCTATTATCTGTAAAATCCAGTTGTCTCTTGTGATGTAATGCCAGTTTGTTGTAAATAAGGCTAGCTTCCTGCCTAAGGGTGCTTGCAGTTGTTCCCTGGTAGGCGGTGCCAGAGCCAAGTCACTGTGATTGACCAGTAGTTGTGGTGGTGGCTGTGTCTGTGGCTGTGCCTCGCTGGTTGTTGCCCTGCCACTGGCGTCCTCTGTAAGCACCCCTGGATTGGCTTCTGCCTCTTGAACGCCTATTCCTGCCTCTCTGAGTTCTGGAGGAGTCTGGAAAGGACCAATTCTTGGAGGGCCAATTCCTGCTAAACCTCGGAGGTTGGACCTGTAAGAAATCTTTTACTGTTTGGACAGATTTTGCCTTCTCTTCCATCTTCTTCAGTACTTGTTGTGCTGGAGAGCCAAACAAATTGATCTTATCCATAGGAGCATCCAATAGTTTTGATATGATATGGTCTGGTAATGCCTGTTCTTTTAGCCATGCATGCCTTCTGAGGACTGTGCCAGTCATGGCTGATCTAAAGGAAGCCTCCAGCGCATCATAGCCACATTTTAGGGAATGGTTACTGACTTGTTGAATGTTATGTACCATTTCCTGCACATATTTCTTGTCTACTGTTTCATCTGAAGACACTTTTTTGGTTAACTGATCTAGCAAAAATTCTTGATACTGCATCATGTGAAATTGACAGTTCAAGGCCCTAGCTGAAAGAGTAGCAGAAGTGTAAACTTTTTTACCCCATCTCTCTAAGGATCTGGATTCCCTTTCAGAGGGGAGGGGGTTTTTGGTAGAGGAGGCTGCTACAGCCTTAGATCCTTGGGGGATGGTCTCTGGATCTGCAAGGGGAGCCTTATACAGGTGGTAATGTGTGTCTGGGACCCTGTAGAATCTATCGGGCTTAACAGGGGCCGGAGGCAGAGAATCAGGAGCAGAGCAGGCATCATTAAATGCATCATCTACAACAGAAAGAACTGGAGGAATGGCTAAAGGCCTATGTTGAGGTAAATGCAGAAAAGTTCTAAGCCTTTTTCTGGAATCTGAAAAATCCTGGCCCTGCCACTGAAATTGTTCCCTCATAGCATGCAGGGTTTCCCCAAAGGAAAATTCCTCAGGCGGAGAGGCAGAAGGAATGGACTCTTCACCATCAGAGTCTTCATAAGGGGAGTATGGGGCCTCCGGAGGGTCTGTATCATTTGAGTCATCAGAGGAATCATCTGTAGACACTGGCTCAGGGGGCTCAGCTCTGGGCCTCTTCTCTGGAGGCGGGTGAGAGGCCCTGTCTGGTTGAGGTCGGAAGAGGCCTCGGCTGAAGGAAAGTTTACGGCTGAAGGAGGGACCGCTAGCTCGGTTTCAGCCGAAACCGAGACACTCGCGGTTGGCTTAACCGCGGTTTCGGCCGAAACCGCGGACCGCGAGTGTCGGTCCTTTTCCTTGCGTTTCTTAGATATTTGCGAAGTCGGAGGATCCGACGGCATAATATAAGCAAAATCGGAGCAGAAAAACTCCTCAGCAAACTCCGACCGACGTCTAAGCGTCCGCCGGTTAAAAGAAGCACAGGTTAGACAAGCTGCGACGTCGTGGTCTGGGCCTAGACAAGGTAAGCAGTAAGAGTGGAAATCTTTATGAGGTATTTGTTTCCCACAAGTTAAACAGTTATTCACTTTTTCTGACCTCGGCTGAGGCAAGAAAGAGTCCCCAACAGGGTACTTAGCTTTTTAGAAGTCTTCGAAGTAGTATTCGGTAGTAGTAATCTCTGGTTCTGACCAACCGGCACTTGCGAACAGCTTCTGCTTCGGGCGCCACGCGGCAAGAAAGACTTAGGAAAATGGCGTCGGCTGATGCCTTTATACCCGAAAAACTGCAGCTGTGACGTCGGGTGAAGTGCGACACCAGCCGAGGCCAGACCCAGACTTTGGAATCCGGCCGACCGAAGGGCTGCCTGACGACAGGACAACCCATTTGTAAGGACTGCAGATGCATCCTTGAAGGACATCATGTGGCATGGGTGTCCTTTTTTTTAGGCATAGATCGAGATTTAGGCCTTAGTATTGAAGGTGGAGTCTGTTTAATATGCAAATCTGTAGGCCTGAATACACCCTCAGAAGCCGGTGCCTGCACAGCAGCTCCGGACCCATCCAAGGAAGAGACATCCGCGGGTTCCTTAGGTGAAGCATCTCGCGGCATACTGGACTCCGAATGGGTCTCAGTAGAGGCCTGTGAATCAGTACTAGTGGATATCAGGGGCTACGAAAGCACCTCACTGAGTACCAGCGAACAGGCGACTAGCTTAGGAGAAGAGTTGTTGGCAGCTTTGGACCTCAACAGCCTGTCTCTGTCTTTTTCTTTGCATTTTTTCAGTATTGCGGTAGTCGGATGGCTAACCAATGTCATTTCTGGATAATTAAACTGAGAACCGAAATATTTAGAAGCAAAAATGTACTGATGACGGATTGTGCGCTGATTAAATAAAGCACAAAACTGACAGCAAGGTACGTCGTGGTCAAGGCCTAGGCAAAGAATACAGTACAAATGAAAATCCTTATGAGGTATTTGCTTCCTACAAGTAATACAATTATTAAGTTTTACTGACATCGGTAAGGAGCAAGAAAAAGCTTCCCCAATGGGGTACTTAGCTTTTAGTTGAAGACTTCAGTTCGGAAACTCAAAAACGAAAATTTCAGGAGTCGGACGATCGGCACTTGCGAACTGCTTCTGCTTCAGGCACCGCACGGCAAGAAAGAGTGAGGTAATGACGTCGGCTGCATGTTTTATAGCCCTGACGACCTGACGTCGTGGAAGAAGGGACAGCAACTGATGCAGGACCCAAGACTTTGTTAATCAGGCTGACTAAGGGCAACCTGCCAGCAGATTACCCAAATGTAATGACTACAACAGTGAAACACGAAGAAAGTACAGTTTTGTACCTACCATAAATGTAGATGTTCGAGTGGTTATGCTGCTGCAGTCATCACACTTGAGTTATCCTGCTGTCAGGCGGTCCCGCAGTCGGCCTGAATTCCAAAGCCTTGGTCCAGCGTCGGTTGTCGTCGCTTCTTCCCTGACGTCAGTGCGGCAGGGGTATAAAAGAGGCAGCCGACGCCATTTTCTTCAGTTTTTCTTGCCCCAGATGTCAGGTGCCCCAAACTAAGAAGGCAAAATAAGAAGCTTGTAAAACATACCTTAGTGCAAAACAATGGTACTAGTTGTAAGCAAATACACCATATAGACATGCATAGGTTGAAGTACATGGAGGTATAAGAAAAGCCTTGTTAGGTAGAGGGGATGGAGGGAGGGTAACCTGGACTGCAGCAGCATAACCACTCGAACATCTACATTTATGGTAGGTACAAAACTGTACTATGTTCATCATACTATGCTGCTGCAGTCATCATACTTGGGTAGAGTCCCAAAGCTATGGTTGGGTGGTAGGAGCTAAACTGGGTTAGGTGCAGCTAAGATGCCCTGCAGAACTGCAGTGGCAAACCCAGCTCTGGTTTTTGAGTACAGAGGAAGGTGGTAATGCTTGGTGAAGGTGTGCACTGAACTCCAGGTAGCTGCCTCCAGAATGTCCTTTGTTGGGGCTCCTCGGAGGAAGGCTGCTGAGGTTGCTGTAGCCCTGGTGGAGTGAGACCTAATACTAGCAGGCACTGCTTTCCCATGGTGTGAGTAGCAAAAGCGGATGCAATGTGCTATCCATTTGGAGATGGTCTGTTTTGAAATAGCCTTTCCTTCTGAGCCTGGTGCATAGGATACAAGGAGTTGGTCAGATTTTCTGAAGGCCTTTGTCCTGTCCAAATAGTAACGTAACTGTCTGTGAATGTCCAAAGAGTGAAGGAGTCTTTCTCCTTTATTCTGTGGGTTTGGATAAAAGGTGGGCAAGTGTATGGTCTGATTGAGAGCCACACTGGATACTACCTTTGGCATGAAGGAAGGGTTGGTGCGTAAAGATACTCTGTCCCGATGGAAAATTATGAAAGGTTCCACTGCCATAAGTGCCTGCAGTTCCGAGACTCTGCATGCTGAGGCGATAGCCAGCAGCAGGGCTGTCTTCCATGACAAGTATTGAAGCTCTGCTGAAAAGGCTGGTTCGAAAGGAGGAAGTGTTAACTTTTCCAGAACAAAATTTAGATCCCAAGTTGGAGTAGGTGGTTTTCTGGGGATCTTATATTTTTTGCCCCTCTGAGAAACTGCCTTAGCAAATGATGAGAGAAAAAAGGAGGAACCGTATCATATTGAGCTGAAATGGCTGAAGCATGGATCTTTATGGATGAGAAAGAAAGGCCTTTGTGTAGCATCTCAGTTAGATATTGGAGTATGTGCGGAATATTTGGGATGCCAGGATTTAGGCTTCTGGCCTGGCTCCATACACAAAATCTTTTCCATTTGTGTGAGTAAGTTTTTCTGGTGCTGGGCCTCCTGGCCTCCAAAATGACATTCTGGACGTCCTTTGAGAGAAGTGTTGTTTGATAATTTAAGGTATTTTCCATGCAGCTAGATTTAAGGTCCTTAGCTGACTGTGAAGGATCTGAGAGTTTTGTTGGGTTAACAGCAGAGGGAATTGAGGTAAGATCCATGGAGGGCTGTGAGCCAAGTTTCGTAGTAGTGGGTACCAGTGTTGACGTGGCCAGTCCGGGGCAATGAGGATCATCTGTGGTCTCTCTGATCTGGTTTTCAGTAATACCTGGGTGAGTAGAGGCAGAGGTGGGAAGGCGTAGATTGACAATGCTGTCCAACTGAATGATAGGGCATCCACTTTCCAGGCCAGGGGATGGTAAGTCCTTGTGCAAAATTTTTGTAGCTGGCAATTGTTGGTTGAGGCAAACAGATCTATGTCTGGTGTTCCCCACCTTTGAGTTATCATTGAGAATACTTGTGGGTGTAGTCTCCACTCGTGAGGGTCTGTCAAATTTCTGCTCAACTTGTCTGCCAAAATGTTTTCTTTTCCTGGCAGGAATTGTGCTTGCAGTTGTACTTGGTAAGTCAATGCTGTGTTCCACAAGTCCATTGCCTGTCTGCCTAGTGGGTAGGAGTGTGTCCCTCCTTGTTTGTTTATGTACCACATAACTGTGGTGTTGTCCGTCCTTATTAGAAGTTGTCCTGGATGCAAAAGGTCCTTGAAGGCTGTTAGTGCATTTTTTACAGCTAGCATCTCCTTTTGATTGATGTGTAGTTGCCTTTGGTTTGCAGACCATTTGCCCTGTATGCATTGCCCTGCCATGTGTGCACCCCAGGCGTAGTCTGATGAATCTGTTGTCAAGGTTTGGTTTGGTGGAGGTGAGACAAAAGGAAGGCCCTTGTTTGCTTGGCATGCTTGAGCCCACCATAGAAACTCTTTTTGAAGGTAGGGAATGAGAGTTATAGTTGCTTCGAGGCTGTGTCTGTGTTGGGACCAAACACTTTTTAGGTACCACTGTAGTTTTCTCATATGCAGCCTTGCATATGCAGTTAGTTGAATGCAGGATGCCATGTACCCCAATGCCTGCAGGAATTTCCTTGCAGTGAGCTGGGTAGAAGTTGCCATCTTTTTGAAGTACTGAGCCAGTTGTTTTTGCTTGTCTGGCGTGAGGTAAGCCATCTGGGCTGTTGTATTCAAGCTGGCACCCAGGAAAATTATTTCTTGTGAGGGTATTAGTTTTGACTTCTTTTTGTTTACTGTGTACCCTAGGCAACTTAGCAACTTTGTTACAAATGCCAGATGCTGTAGTAGGATGTCTTTGCTGTCCGCTTGGATCAGGCAGTCGTCCAGGTATGGATAAATTTGTATTCCTCGCTGTCTGCAGTATGCAATTACTGATGCCAGGCATTTCGTGAATACTCTGGGCGCAGTAGATAAGCCAAAGAGCAATGCAGAGAATTGATAATGCGTTGTGCCTGCTAAAAATCTGAGGTATCTTCTGCAATCTTGTCTGATAGGGACATGCAGGTATGCCTCTTGGAGGTCCAACGTTACCAGCCAAGACTCCTTGCCCAGCATGGGAAGAAGCTGCTGTAGTGTGAGCATTTTGAATTTGGGAATGTCCAGGTACGCGTTTAGAATTGAAAGGTCTAAGATGGGTCTCCAGGCTTTGTCCTTTCTTGGTACAGTCTTGAGTAAAATCCTTGACCTTGCTCTTTTGCAGGTACCTTTTGAATTGCTTTCATGTTCATGAGAGCTGAAATTTGCTTTTGTGCCTCTGCCCATTGGTTTGTTGGCAGATTTGGCATGCCTCTCATCCGTGGTAAAGTCTGAAAATGAAATCTGTAGCCTCGGGTAATAATATCCAGAACCCATTTGTCCTCTGTAATGATGTGCCAATTTTGTGGGAAAAGAGCCAGTTTTCCTCCTAGAGGTGCTGCCTGGGCAATTTTGCTTGGCAGGCGAAGAGGAAAGTCATTGAGTTTGTTTTCTGTAGGGTTGAGATCTGTCGTCTCCCCCTCTTTGAGTTGCTGTTTGCCATTGTCTAGACCTGAAGGTACCCTGTGCCTCGCCTCTGCCCCTAGGGCGTCTGTACCTGCCCCTTTGGGGTCTGTCTGAAGCAGGAAAGGACCAGTTTTTTGATGGCCAGTTTCTGCTGAAGCGAGGAGGTTGTACCTGTAAAAAATCTTTAACTGTTTGCATTGATTTTGCCTTTTCTTCCATCTTCTTTAAAACTTCCTCTGTTCTGACACCAAATTAACACATCCTTTTGCAGTTGAGCATCCAGTAACTTTGCTTTGACATGTTCTGGTAAGGTCTGCTCTTTTAGCCAAGCATGTCTACGTATTACAGACCCTGTGACTGCTGCTCTACATGAGGCCTCCAAAGAATCAAAACCACCTGCAAGGTATGTTTTCCCACTTGTTCTGCTGCATGCAACAAATCTTGCATCCCTTTGAAATCTAGTTGATCTGTTTGAGGGATCATTTTCTGTTTTAACTGAGTAAGCAAGTACTGCTGGTATTTAATCATGTGGAATTGGCAGTTTAATGCCCTCATGGCCAAAGTGGCAGAGGTATACACTTTTTCCCCCATCTTTCTAATGCCCTGGAATCTCTTTCCGCAGGTAGTGGATTCTTAGCAGTAGAGGCCTTAACCCCTTTGGGACCCTGGGAAATGGTTTCTGGGTCTGCAGCAGGGCTTTATATAAAAACTTGTGAGAGTCAGGGACTCGATAGTATCTGTCTGGTTTAGGTGGTGCTGGAGGTAAGGAATCTGGATTTAGACTGGAGTCAGTGTAGACATCATCCAGAATGTCCAAAACAGGAGGAATGGCTAGGGGTCTATGCTGAGGCAAAAGAAGAAACTCACGGAGTCTTTTCTTGGAGTCAGAGTAATCTTGTCCTTCCCAGTGGAAATGCTCTCTCATGGTGTGCAGGGTTTCCCCAAAAGAGAAGTCTTCAGGGGGGGAAACAGAGGGAACAGACTCCTCAGCATCGGAGTCTTCATAGAGAGGGAAGGGGTAATCCTGTTCCTCAGAGTCTGATGAGGAAATGGATTCCTGATCAGAAGGAGGTAAATCTTCCTCCAGTCTAGGCCTTTTGTCAGGAGGGGGTTGGGAACCTCTGATAAGGGTAATCAGATCCTCCGCCATTTTGAGCATCTGTTTTTTTAGGCATAGGGGCCTGTATGGGAGTCTGTGGACTCGGTTTCTTAAGCTTTGGAAGCTTAGCGTATGACTTAACTGAAAGGGTCGTCGGTTTAAAAGACGCCTTCTGAAACCGAAGGCCTGTCCATAGTCTCCGGATCGCCGCCAGGGCTGGCGTCCACGAGTTGAGGAGGAACCGGCTCCAGTGGCCCAGTAGATTCTGACTGAGAGGTAGTCGTATTTTCTAAATCTTTGGTAGTCAGGGGCTGCGTAGGCGCCTCACTGAGAACCGAAGATCCGGTGGCAGGCCTAACCGAGACCTCGGTATCTGGTCTAGGTCTAGGCTGCCGGTCTTTGTCCTTGCGTTTTTTAAACATAGCGGTAGTCGGAGGTTCCGACGACATAATGTAGTTGAATTTTCTGCCAAAATAATGTCGGGCGGTATCAGCCCGACACTTAATAATGCGTTTATTGAACCTAGCGCAAAACCGACAACCAGAAATGTCGTGGTCTGGGCCTAGGCAAGGGATACAATAAGAATGAAAATCCTTATGAGGTATTTGCTTCCCACAAGAAATACAATTATTAACTTTGTCTGACATCGGTCTGAGGCAAGAAAAGTTTCCACAACGGGGTACTTAGCTTTATAGAAGACTTCGGCTGAAATTCTGTTCGAAAATCTCAAGAGCTGGCCGACCGGCACTTGCGAACTGCTTCTGCTTTGGGCACCGCGCGGCAAGATAGACTGAAGAAAATGGCGTCGGCTGCCTCTTTTATACCCCTGCCGCATTGACGTCAGGGAAGAAGCGACGACAACCGACGCCGGACCAAGGTTTTGGAATTCAGGCCGACTGCGGGACCGCCTGACGGCAGGATACCCCAAGTGTGATGACTGCAGCAGCATAGCACGATGAACATCATCACAGTCCTCATCAGACTTATCATTCCCTTAAACAACAGAAAGGTCTCTACCCAGACCAGCATTACAGCCATGTATGTTAACAGACAGAAAGTACAGTTGTGTACACTTACCATAAATGTAGATGTTAGAGTGTATTCACTGTTGCAGTCATCACACTTGGGTTATCTGCCTGCAGGTAGCCCGCAGTCGGCCCGAATACCAGAGTCTTGGGATTTCTGCATTGGATGCTGTCGCCTTTTCCATGATGTCAGGTTGTCAGGAGTATAAAACATGCAGCCGATGCCATTACAACAGTTTTTCTTGTCCCAGATGTCAGGAGCCCCCAAAATAGGAAGCTATTACATCGTGTGGAACACCTCCAGTAAAAAGTAAATACTCCTGCCATAACAGATGGCCATAGAGACAATAGGTAGAAAGGAAATTATAGAGAAAGCCAGGGGGCTGGAGGGAGGGAAACCAGGACTGCAACAGTGTATACACTCAAACATCTACATTTATGGTAAGTGTACACAACTGTACTATGTTCTTCGTGTTTCACTATTGCGGTCATCACACTTGGGTTGATTCCCAAAGCTGAGGAAGGGTGGAGGCAGTCAAGAAGTGTTAGGCTGGCTAGCAGGCCTTGTAAGACTGCTGTAGCAAATTCAGCTCTGGATTTAGAAAAAATAGGTAAGTGGTAATGCTTGGCGAAGGTGTGTACAGAACTCCAGGTTGCAGCTTCCAGGATGTCCCTGGTAGGGACTCCCCTGAGAAATGCTGTAGAGAATGAAGTAGCTCTAGTGGAATGAGTTCTGATCCCCAAAGGGGTAGGTTTTCCATGGTGCTTGTAGCAGAAATGGATGCAGTGTGCTATCCATTTGGAAATGGTTTGCTTCGAAATGGCTTTGCCCTCAGCCCCTGTAGCAAAGCTGACTAGCAGCTGGTCAGATTTTCTGAAAGGCTTAGTCCTATCAAGGTAAAACCTGAGCTGTCTGTGCATGTCCAAGGAGTGCAGGATCCTTTCCCCATTATTCTGAGGATTAGGGAAACAGGTTGGCAAAAGGATGGATTGGTTTAAAGCCACACTGGATACCACACCTTGGGCATAAAGGAAGGGTTAGTCCTGAGGAAAACCCTGTCAGCATGGAAAATAATAAAGGGCTCCACCACCATTAGTGCCTGTAACTCAGTCACACTTCTTGCTGAAGTAATAGACAGAAGTAGGGCTGTTTTCCAAGAGAGGGATTTTAACTCTGCTGAAGCAGCAGGTTCAAAAGGGGGGGGGAGTGTAAGCTTCTCCAGTACAAAGTTAAGGTCCCAGGCCTGGGTGGGAGCTCTCCTACAGGGCCTTAAATTCCTAGCTCCTCTCAGGAACAGTCTGATGAGAGGGTGACAAAAGAGAGGAGGCTCAGTATTATAATGAACTGAGATGGCAGAGGCATGAATCTTAACTGAAGAGAAGGACAGGCCTTTGTGGAGCAGTTCTGTTAGGTAATTTAGGATTTGAGGTAAGTTGGGCACAGTTGTGTCCATTCCCTGAGACTGGCTCCAAGAGCAGTATCTTTTCCACTTTTCTGAATAGGATTTCCTAGTACTAGGCCTCCTTGCCTCAAGGATGACATCCAGCACCTGTTTACTATGAGTTGCTGGTGAAGTGTTCAGGGGATGAGCCAGGCTGCTAGGTTCAGGGTTTGCAGCTGAGGATGCAAAATCTGGCCCTCCTGCTGGGACAGCAGGGAAGGGATCTGAGACAGGTGCCATGGTGGCACTACTGTCAGACTGTGTAAAAGTGGGTACCAGTGTTGGCGTGGCCAGTCTGGTACAATCAGAATTGTCCTTGGCGTGTCCTGTTTGATCTTTAGTAGAACCTTCAAGAGGAGAGGCAGAGGGGGAAGGACATAGATTGAGAGGTTTTCCCATGTAAAGGACAGGGCAACCACTTTCCGTGCTTGGCTGTGGGGAGTTCTGGTGCAATATTTTCTCAACTGATAATTCTGCGGGGAAGCAAAGAGGTCCACCTCTGGTGTCCCCCAACTGTGGATCAGAAGCTTGAATGATATGGGTTCCAGTTTCCACTCATGTGGGTCCATTAGATTTCTGCTTAAGTAGTCTGCCAGTGAATTTAGTTTGCCTGGCAGGAACTGAGCTTGCAGGTGCACTTGACTGCTCAAGGCTGTGTTCCACAGAACCATGGCTAACCTGCAGAGTGGGTAGGAATGGGTTCCCCCCTGCTTGTTTATGTACCACATAACTGTGGTGTTGTCTGTCTTTATCAATAGTTGCCCTGGAAGAATAAGGTATTTGAAGGCTGTCAGTGCCTTCTGTACAGCTAACATTTCTTTCTGATTGATATGCATGTGGATTTGTTTTGATCTCCATTTGCCTTGAATGCATTTTCCTGGCATGTGAGCCCCCACATGCATAGACTGATGCGTCTGTTGTTAGGGTTTGGGCAGCAGGGGGTTGAGTGAAAGGGAGTCCCTTGTTGTGGTAGCAGGCCTCTGCCCACCAAAGGAACTCTGTCCTTCGGCAAGGAATGATAGGAATCATTGTTTTCAGGTCCTGAGAATGTTGACACCAGAGACTTTTTAAGTACCACTGAAGTTTCCTCATATGCAGTCTTGCATATGGAACTAGTAGAATGCATGAGGTCATGAACCCTAGGGCTTGCAGTATTTTTCTTGCAGACAGCTGGGTTTGGGTGCCCAGTAGATTGAAGTAGTTTGTCAAATAAATCTGTTTTTCTGGAGTGAGGAATGCCATCTGGGAAGTTGTGCTCAAGCTTGCTCCCAGAAATACAATCTTTTGGCTGGGTACCAGATGTGATTTCTTTTCATTGATGGTATACCCCAGTGAAGTTAGAAGTCTCTTTACAAATGTCAGGTGCTGAAGTAGCAATTCCTGACTGTCCGCCTGAATCAGGCAATCGTCCAAGTATGGGTAAATTTGAATTTTTCTCTGCCTGCAATATGCAATGGCTGGAGCTAGGCATTTTGTGAATACTCTGGGCACAGTAGATAAGCCAAAGGGAAGTGCAGAGAACTGGTAGTGCACAGAGCCTGCTCTGAAATGTAGATATTTCCTGCAAGATTCCCTTATGGGGATGTGCAGATAAGCTTCTTTTAAGACTAGGGAGGCTAGCCAGGAGTCCTTGGCTAGCATAGGAAACAGCTGTTGGAGCGTAAGCATTTTAAATCTTGGAACCACCAGGAAGGTGTTGAGAATAGACAGTTCCAGGATAGGGCACCAAGATTTTTCTTTTCTGGGCATCAGAAACAGTCTGGAGTAAAAACCTTATCCCCTTTGCTCTGTTGGGACAGGTTGAATAGCCTTGATACTGAGAAGAGAAAGTACTTGCTTTTAGGCCTCTGCCCACTGGTTTGGGGGGAGGTCTAGCCATCCGTTTGGGGTTGGCAGTGAGTGGAAGTAGAATCTGTATCCCTGGGATACAATGTTCAAGACCCATCTGTCCTGGATAATGTACTCCCAGTTTTTTGAGTGCAGGGCTAGTTTTCCTCCTAAGGGTGCAAGTACTTGGGCAAGGCTTGGAAGGGTGAAGGACAAGTCATTGTGAACTTTATCCATAGGATAGTGGCTTACTACTCCCCGACTTTGATGTGGGAGCACTCCATTGTTTAGATCTGTGCATTCCCTGAGACTGTAGTCTTGGTGGTCTGCTGCCCCTGGGTTCGGACTGAGAAAGTCTGGGAGGGACTGGGAAAGACCAGTTTTTAGAAGGCCAATGCCTACTGAATCTAGGTGGCTGTACCTGTAGGAAATCTTTAACAGTTTGCATAGATTTAGCTTTTTCCTCCATCTTTTTGAGGATGACTTTTGCTTTGGTGCCAAACAGACGTTCTTGGTTTAATGGAGCATCTAGTAATTTTGCTTTGACATGGTCTGGCAAGATTTGTTCCTTAAGCCAAGGACGCCTTCTAAAACAGACCCAGTGACAGCAGCCCTGCAAGATGCTTCTAAGGCATCAAATCCACACTGCAAAGTATGTTTTCCAGCTTGGTTAGCAGAATGCATTAACTCTTGTAAATCTATATGTTCTGCACAATCAGGAATCAACATCATTTTTTGTTTAATTAGTTCCATAACATGTTGCTGATATTTTAACATGTGAAACTGGCAATTCAGAGCCCTGATGGCAAGAGTAGCAGAGGTGTATATCTTCTTACCCCATCTGTCCAAAGTCCTAGAATCCCTGCCTGAAGGGGTAGGGTTTTTGGCTGTAGTAGCCTTAATGCCTTTATGTCCCTGGGAAATGGTCTCTGGGTCCGCAGTAGGATTCTTAAAGAGAAATTTGTGAGTCGGGTACTCTGTAGAACCTGTCAGGTTTTCTAGGAGCTGGTGGTAAGGTGTCAAGGGTAACACTGGACTGCAAGAAGACATCATCTACAATATCCAGGACAGGGCATATAGCTAAAGGCCTGTGCTGAGGCAAATTAAAAATTCCCCGAGTCTCTTTTTTGGACTGAGCATAGTCCTGGCATTCCCAGCTGAAATGCTCTCTTAAGCTATGCAAGATTTCACCAAAAGAAAAATCCTCTGGAGGGGAGGCAGAGGGAATGGATTCCTCTTTATCTGAATCCTCATAGGTAGATAAGGTTATGTCCTGGTAATCAGAAGGGTCAGATCCCTCAGACTCCTGGTCTGTAGAATCAGAAGGAAATTCAATTCTTTGTCTTTTGGCTGGGGAAGGCTGGCTTCCCCTAATTAGAGTAATAAGGTCTTCAGCCATTCTAAGCATTTGTTTTTGTGGCACAGGAGCTTGAGCATGTGCTTTGGGTGTCGTTTTTCTAGGCATAGTGCGAACTCTGGGCCTGAGAAACTAGGTGGTTTTAGTTGGAAATGAAGTCAGTTTAACATGAATATCGGTAGGTCGAAATACACCCTCAGAAGCTGGTGCCTGCACAGCAGCTCCAGATCCATCCAAGGTAGAGACATCTGCAGGTTCCATAGTCGAAGAAGCATCTTGCGGCATACCAGACTCTGAATGGATCTCAGCAGAGGCATGCGAATCTGTAGAAGCAGGAATCAGGGGCTGCAAAGGCACCTCACTGAGTACCAGCAGACTGTGGACTAGCTTAACAGAAGTGTCGTCGGCAGTTTTTAACCTATGCGGTGTGTCTCTATCTTTGTGCTTTTTAGGAAGATCAGTAGTCGGATGGCTTACCGAAGCCATTTCGGAATACGGAGAATGCGAGTGAAAGAATTTAGCTACAAAAATAGCCAGACGACAAATGGTTCGGGCGTTAAACAAGGCTCAAAACCGTCGTGGTCTGGGCCTAAACAGGTGACGCAGTAAGAATGAAAATCTCTGTGAGGTATTTGCTTTCCACAGACGAGACAATTGTTAACTTTTTCAGACATTGGTTAGAGCAAGAAAAAAGAATACCCAACAGGGTACTTAGCTTTAAAAGACTTCAGGTCTGAAACTCGAAAAAACGAAAATTTCAGGTAGCGACCAGCACTTGCGAAATGCTTCGGGCTCCTTCTCAGCAAGAAAGACTGATGTAATGACATTGGCTGCATGTTTTATACCCCCTGACGACCTGACATCATGGAAGAGGTGACAGCATCAGACACAGAAATCCCAAGACTCTGGTATTTGGGCCGAATGAGGGCTACCTGCAAGCAGACAAGCCAAGTGTAATGACTGCAACAGTGAAACACGAAGAACATCTACCTGTCTACAGAACATTCTTCTTGTCAGAGAGAGTAAAATCTCCACGGTACATTTAAATAAGTTAACTTGCATTAAAATCACAATCCAATATTAAAAACACAAACAGCAGAGCCATCACATAGGAAATAATGTATAAATGCTGAAAAAATCCATGTTCTGCAACATATTCCTGTCAAAAGATGAAAATAAAGCAGAGTAACAACAGAAGACAAGATTAACATTCCCAGTTCGGACTGCACAAGACAGCTCCTAGAGTCCATCAGTAAACATACACACTGTATTCCTAAAAGACGTGCTAAAAGTTTCCTCAGAAACAATTAAAAAAAAAAAAAAAGCAAGCACTACTGCAAGCAGAACTTCCAAAAGGAATTACTGTAAACACAGAAATAAATTATTAAAATAAGTATAATTAACTTAAAAACAGAAAGACAGTAATAAATCTAACAATAAAATGAGAAGAAGGGTGTTCACAAATGGGGCCTATCTGAGCAGTAAGCCAGAGAAATCAGCACTGAATCCTGTGAAGAGTCAAAGTACTTTCTACTTTGGATGGCAGAAAAAGATTAAGCACTCACTTCCTTTAACAGTGGAAGGCTTCCCCTCAGGATAAACTCAGCCAATCAAGTGTTACAGGAAGAGAGAGGAAGGCAATCTGAGCTTGTGGAAGCTAGCCAGTATTGGGTTAGCTTAGCAGGTAACCTAAAATGTCACTAAGACAGTGGGAATGATGAACATCTGCAATTGGCTTTTCCCGATTAGGGGTCGCCACAGCGGAACTCCGGTCTGCTAATGACTGGCAGTGGATTTTTACAGTGCCGAGTTGCCAGCCCGATGCCCAACCATCAAAGAAGGTACACCCATTCACGCACGCACCTACCTGCATGTCTTTAGATGTCACTCGACCATGGGGAGGACATGCAGACTCCACACAGAAGGTGCTCCAGCCGAGAATCGAACGGGAGGACCTCTTGTTGTGAGGAGACTATGCTAACCGCTGCACCATCGTGGCCACATCTACATATTAAAATAGATAACCCCAATTTTATTTCATAAAGGGATTCTAACCTTGTTGAAATGCAAGTAGACATAATGACACTAGAGTTGAGAATATTATACTCCAGAACTCAGAACTATGACTTAACTACAACTCATTTGAAGGGTTCATGTTGAAACAAAGGATCACAACTGTGATAATCACAACAGCAAGGCTGTTGATATAAACAGAACAAATATTGGTTTGAGATTGTGGTATCTCAGAGTATTCCACTTCCTGCAAAGTACAGTGAGCTCAGAGTTGGCTATGTAGTAGGGGAACAGATCCCCATGTCATAGGTTCATAGATTAATACTAGGCTAACTGACCTTGCAAGCCATTTTAAGCCTAGCCAATTATCCCTTGTGAAACTCAAACCCTGCACCTTGTGTTTGTAAGGCAAACACCTTAACCATTAGGTCACCCTCCAACCACTACACATGTATATACATCGTAGATGCAAGGAGGTTAAGAGTCCCCTTCAAAAAAAGCTTTAATAACAACTCAACAGTTTTTTTACATTTTTCTGTATACATTTGTCATTTACACTCTTATTTTTTTGCATATGTTGGAGCTGACATTTCCTATAACAAGACCCATTTTAAATGGAATGTCACAATTTTGTGGACCACTGTACACTGATACTGCACTCTCTAATATAACTACAAGATTTGTTTTCTGCCTGTATTCATTTGCTCAAAGTGCCAAATATAAATAGACAAAAATCTCGAAAATAACAGAATTACTATGTCAACTTACCAAATACTTACATACAAACACCCTAACAAAAATGGCAAGCAGTGCACTTCCTACTAGTCTAAACACACGAAATGCATCATAGTCTTCCGCTACATTTTCATTCTCAGAACTTGCTTGTTCATTCATTAGTTGAGTTCTGAGCTTCATTGCCTCTTCAAACTTGGATAAATACTGCTGCAAGCCTTGCCGAGGCGTGTGATGGGCAAGCTCTGATGCTGAATCACCTTTACTACGATGTCTAGGATCAGCACTGCCATCATTAACTTCAGACATCTTACCAAACACATCCCCTTGGTCTACAACATGTGATCCTTTAATAATTCCTGTAATGTTGGGGTGATCAGCGGTCCCTCCTACACCATTCATGGCATCACCAGACATAACACCTTTCCTTGAAATGGATGAAGCAGGGAATGATTCCAATTTATCTTGGTCACGATGATGCCTTATTTCTGTACAACTGTCATTTTCTACAAAAAAAAAAAGTTAACTGTAATTTAAAAACTTTGTAGTCTTCCTCGCTTTTGGACACCCTGTAAAAATATAATGGTAATAAAATAGCGTTTACACAAAAGTTAAATTAAGAAAAAATAACACACTTGTTTGTAACGAATGTGCCAACAATGACATCATCTCCTGGGCTAATCACTTTTTAGTACAGTAATAATACCACTGAGGCAATTTAACTTCTTTGTATGCTGAGAAGCTATGTGAGAAAATAAACAAACATGATCTTCAAAACTAATTGAAGTACAGCTGAGTAAGTAACTTACCATTACAGAAGATGTAAGAAGAGACGACTGCTGCAGTTGCATAAAGTTGTAGGGTATGTATCATGTCAGGAATACTGAATGTCCGTTCAATATACTGAACTATTTTGGGCACATTCCTGGTACAATGTACATCCACCTAAGAGCGAGAAAGTTCAGTTGTATAAAATCTTACCAAAATAAATGTTCTTTCCCTCACTGTTGCAGTATTGTTCACTTAAGGGGTTCCCTGCCATGGGTAGCCCGAAGTCCTGCCAGTATACCAAAGCCTACTGTTAGTTTAAGGTACACCAAATGTCACACACATGCTCCTCACTTACCAGAGGACATGAAGGTGGTATCCAGACATACCATCCTCAAAACTGATTGCCCTAGTAGGAACACCAGGCTAAAGAAACCCAGGAGGTAACCAGTACATCCAGAAAGGAAAAGGACTTGTAGGAAGGAGGGAGGAAGTGAATACTGCAAAAGTGAAGGAAATGGCATCTATTGTTATGGTAAGATTTTACACAACTGAACTATGTCCTTCCATTCATTGATTGCAGTATTCTTCATTTATGGGAGAGTGCCCAAGTTCAAGAAGAAACTTGGGAGGAGGAAGGAGCAGTAGAGCCCTCTAAAATGCCATGAAGAATGGCCCTAGGAAAACCAGCTCTAGGCTCTGGGGATAGCATCCAACTTGTAGTAATTGGTAAAAGTATGCACAGAAGTCCAGGTAGTTGCTTCAAGAATAGAATTAGTATCAACGCTTTGAAAAAAGCACCAGAAGAAGCCGCTGCTCTAGTAGAATGAGTCTTTACAGAAGAAGGAAAGTTCTTACCATGAAAAATATAGGATCATAGGAAGTTACTAGGCTAGAGGCCCTTATAAGTCTACCAAGAATTTAGCCCACATTCTGACAAGTCAGCACCCGATGCCCCTGATCCATATCACATCCACTGGGAACTGAACCCAGAACCTTCTGCATACAAGACAGATGTAATAACCACTAGTCTACAATCATATGTATAACAAAAAGAAACGGCCTTTGAAACCCAAGAATAAATAGTTTGCTTGGCTAGAGCTATTTCCAAGGAGCTAGGATGAAAGCAGACAAACAATTGATCAGATTTTCTAATGGCCACAGTCTTACCCAAATAAAATCTGAGACGGCTATGTATATCCAAAGTATGCAGCACCCCCTCATTGGCAGATTGTGGAGAGGGGAAAAAGAAGGCAAATGAATAGACTGATTAAGTGACAACTAATTAACCACCTTAGGCACAAAAGAAGGATTAGTACACAAGGACACCCTGTCCTTATGAAATATCAAAAAAGGAGAACAAGCCACAAGGGCTTGAAACTCAGACTCCCATCTGGCAGAAGTTAGGGCAAACAAAATAAGTGCACCAAAACCATTGTGCAACGAAGCTGAAGCAGCAGGATAAAAAAAAGTAGCCTGAGTCAACTTCTCCCAAACAAAATTAAGATCCCAGGGAGGAGGAACAAGCTTCCTGGGAGATCTCATATGATAGACACCTTTAAGGAACTGCTTAGCCTCAAATCTAAAAGCCAAAGGAAGAGATAAATGCAGGCAAGCAGAGACAGCGGATAAGTGGGCCCTAATAGAAGAATAGGCCAAACCAGCATTGAGCAACTCACACAAATAAAGAGAGAACCAGAGGAACATCCACAGTAAGTTGGTCCAGGTTACAAGAGAGACACCAAACAGAAAACCTCTTCCATTTGGATAACTAGGATTTTCTAGTAGTGGGCTTCTTGGCCTCCTGCAGGACCCTCAGCATGTTCTCAGGGAAAAAGGTCCCTATGTGGAATCAAAATCCTATCACCCACAGTGTCAGTTGAAGAGTGGACAGGTGGGGATGGATGAGAGATCCCTCGTCTTGTGTGAGTAGGTCCACCCTGTGAGGTAACTTGTGATGATTGTTCTTGGCTAAATGCAGAAGAAAAGGGAACCAATGCTGCTAAAGGGGAGCCACGAACGAGCTTTTGGGAGCATTCTGTTGAATTTTGAACAGGACTTTAGGAATGAGAGGAAGGGGAGGAAGTGCATAAAGAAACAACCCCTTCCAAGAAAAACAGAGGATGTCCACCTTCCACACCAGAGGATCTGGGACTCGGGCACAAAACAGAGGAGGCGGTCTGTTCAGAGGGGAGGCAAATAGATCTATTTGAGAAGTACCCCACTGGTGGACAATGTCCAGAAATGCAACCCTGTGAAGCATCCATTCGTAGGACTGAGTTAAGGACCTGCTCAGAATGTCTGCCACAATATTTTGACCTGAAGGGATGTATACTGCCTGAATAGTCATTAATACTGGACATCAAGATCCCATACAAGGAGTGCCAACCGGCAAAGAAGGTAAGATCTTGTTCCTCCCTGTTTGTTTATATACCACATCACTGTGGTATTGTCTGTGAATACCTTGAGAGGCTCTGGAGAGAAAAAGAGGATAAAAATCCTGAAGAGCCAGCAGAAGAGCTCTCAGCTCTTTGACATGGATGTGCCCCTTCTGCTGAAGATGTGACCACACCACTTGTACCTTCAGAGAACCAAAGCTGCTCCCCATCCCATGTCTGAAGCATCTGTGAACAGTTCTTGAGAGGGACGAAAATGGAGCCCTGGAATTAGAGACAACTGCTGAATCCAATCAAGTTTCTTCTTGAGACAAGGAAGAAGAGGAACTATGAAGTCTAGAGAATATGCATATTGAAGCCAAACTGACTTCAGAAACCAGTGAAACTTTCTCATGTGGAGTTTGGCCAGAGGGAGCATAGGAATGGTGGATACCATGAAACTGAGAGCTCTCAGAAACTCCCTGGCTATAATGGAGGCCAGAGTTTGAAAGAAGGAGATGAGAGTTAAGGCCTTTGGAGGAGGAAGGGGCCAGCATAGGCACCATCTGAATCCTGCAACCAAGAAAGGAATTACCCTGAAAAAGAGCCACAGAAGACTTTTTGAAGTTTATTGTAAACCTCAGGCTTTGAAGAAGGGAAATGGCAAAATGAAGATTTTGCAACAGAATATCTGGAGAGGATGTCTGAAATAGCAGGTTGTCCAAGTAAGGAAATATTTGGATCCCCTGAAGCCTGCAAAAAGGCAATCACAGGAGCGAGGCTTTTTGGGAATACTCTTGGGGCAGTAGAAAGTCCAAAGGGCAAAGCAGAGAACTGAAAATGCCAGGAAGCAAAAAGAGAAATGTAAAAACCTCCTGAAAAGGTGACGGATCGGAATATGGAGATAAGCACCCTTGAGATCCAGAGACACCTTACGGCCTGAGGTTTCAAAAGAGGAAAAATAATCTGAAGGGAAATATTCAAAAAGAGGGCACCTTCAGAAAAGTATTTAGATAAGACAGGTCTAGAATTGGTCTCCAGGTACCCCCTTTTCTGGGCACTACAAACATTCTGGAGTAAAACCCCTCCCCCTTTGAGACACAGGTACCTCTTGAATAGTACACACAAATTCCACCTCGCCAGGGGTGAAAATCACTAATAAAACCAAAAATAAAAAATAAAAAACGTGGAAAAAACAGCACAGTGGCAGGAAAGAGAACCAGCTTTATTCGTGACTAAGCGCTTTCACCTTAAAATGGCATCATCAGAGTCACTAAACATACACATCACTTCCTTTTTATAGTAAAATACACATGACATCAAAGTCACTCAACATATACATCACTTCCTATTTACATTAAAATACACATGACATTAGACATATAAAAACTTAATCGTTGCAATTCTGGTTTAAAATCCTGTGCAGTATAATTGTATTAAATATAAAACCTGTATTAAACATGTTAAAAATACTAAAATGATTTATAAACCACCCTTTTAACATAATTAAAGAATGCATGCTAGCTGAAATAAATATTAAAAGACTTTCATTTGAGAAGGGGTACAATAGAAATGTTGTCATTAATACCTGGATAATTCTTAACATTTAATGTCAATTGTCATTTTGTTTCTCTTCGTTCTAAAATCACTTTAGTATTGCCACCTCTTCCCCTTTTCTTCACTATGTCAATAATAAAAAAAAAGAAACCTCTTAAAATTCTGACATATGACAATGTCTATAAAGGGCACTACTTGTCTTCTTATTTTTAATGTCCCTCACATGCTCGGCAATTCTTTCAATCTCCGTATGGTTTTACCAATATAGAATGCCGAGCATGTGGAACATGTTGCTAGGTATACAACACTTGTATTACATGTTCCCCTACCAGGACATGACAAAGTGTGGGGATAGCCATCCACAACTACATAAGGGCCATTGTTGATAAACTTGCAATAACTGCAAGAACCACACTTGTACATCCTAGAAACATGCCCCTGTCCTGATCCATCTCTCGCAATTCAAGAAGATCCTTGAAATTACTTCCTCTACTGTATACAACCTTTGGTGCTACACCTAACCTCTGTTTAAGATCATCATCAAAGAAATTCTTCCAAGCAGTGTTTAAAATACTGACATGCCTGGGACAATCCTGATTATACTTTAATACCATAACATTATTACCCACCGCATATTTCTTACCGGGGTCAACCACGTTAGATTCTAATGATAAAAATTGGTCTATAGAGTGTAGACCTCTTTCTCCAGATCTCTCTCTTGGTGTTGAGCAACAATCTGAGTGGGTAACCTCTGTTGATAAACATCCCTATGAGTGTGCACAATTCCTTACTGAAATCTTCATCCTGACTAATCAGCCTAGATAGCCTACACATCTGGCCCTTCACCACTCCACATTTCTGATGGGGAGGGTGACAGCTGTTGTAATGCAACAGTCCATTTCAGTAAGTTGGTTTCCTAAAAATTGTGGAGACCAACCTACCATCATTGTTCTTTAACAATATATCCAAATAATCTATTTCTTCAGAACTATGTCTGTAAGTAAACAACAAAAAGTCAGTGCTAAAATCCAAAAAGGCTATAAAATCATCAATTTCAGATATAGGGCCATTCCACAAAATCAGGATGTCATCCAAAAATCTCAAATATTTAACAATCTTAGGCATGTATTTGGATCTAAACACCACTTCCTTCTCCCACTGCAACAGGACCACATTTGCAAAAACTGGAGCAAATTTCGCTCCCATCGCGACACCTGTGGTCTGGCGATAATACTCGCCTTCAAAAAAGTCTAAATTACTATTCAGTACAATTTCCATCAAACTGGTTAAAAAATTAACCTTATTATTAGGAAGCATGCCAGATCCAATTAAACATTCTTCAAATGCCTTGACACCCTTAATATGTGGAATTACAGAAAATAAATTGGTCACATCAATGGCCAAAAAGCTCACATTTTCTAATGTGACTATGTCACGCAACATCTCCAAACAATGCCAAGAATCTCTTATAATGTGATCAACATTTTTAATAATAGGCTTAGTGTAGTGGTCAATATAGGCAGCCAAGGGCTTAGTCTTTGACCCTCTTGAATAGTACCTGGAGTCAAAAGGTCTCGAAGAACCTCTGTGGGAAAAAGGGAAATTGTTCCCAAGGAGGCTGAGGAATGCCCATAAAAGGGGGACAGGATTTGCACACCATGAAACACCCTTGGCGAATAATGGACAGAATCCAAGAATTGTAAGTAATCCGAAGTCAAACAGGAAGAGAAAGAGAAAGGCAAAGAGAAACAGGAATGAGGCTGGGAAGACGGATAGTCACACAGTACCTGGATTTATCAGGAAAGGAAGACATCTGAGTCTTTGAAGTCTGAGTAGCTTTATTAAGAGGAGCCCACTTGCACTATTTTTGCCATGAGTAGGAGGGTGAGATTGCCTGTGAACACAGGCTGGCTTATTAGGGTAGTTTCTCGGAAATGTAGACACAGGAGAGACAAACACATGTTTGAGTTCCTGTAAGCCCTTCCCCTTATCCTGAAGGGATGTAAACAAACCAGCAGCTGCTTCCCCAAACAAATATTTATTATCAAGAAGAGCATCCATCAGCTTAACCTTAATATCATCAGGTAAAGGCTGAAGCCTAAGTCAAGAATATGCCCTCATCACTGAGCCAATATCAGCAGCCTAGAAGAGACATCTGCTGCATCATAACTACACTTAACAGAGTGATGAATGACTTCAGAAAGCCCTAGCAAGGAAAGAGCAGAAGTTTTACCCTCACAGTCTGGGAGATCGGAAATAAGTTGACAAGTCAGAGAAGGAACAGCCAACGCATACCTGGACATAAGGGTCTGATAATTAATAGTCCTAAAAGCCAGGGTAGCTGAAGTGTAAAGCTTCTTACCTAGCCTTTCCATGGTTTTACGGTACATCAGAAGGCAGCAACTTGGGCAAAGGAAGCAACTGAGAAGGCATGTCAGAAGCTACAGACACCACTGAGGGAGCAGCAGCAGGACATTTATACAAAAAGTTGCAATCCTCAGGCACCCTATAAAATCTATCAGGCTTCTTGGGAGCAGGAGGCATCAGGAGCTTTGGAGGCATTGGAAAAAGTATTCAACAAAGCAGCCAAGACAAGAGGAATAGCAAAATATTTTGGAGATACCATCTGCAGCAACTCATAGTACCTCTTACGGATTTCAGAGACTTGAGCACAATCCCATTTAAAAAATTCCATCATCTTAGAGATTGACCCCTGAAAGGAAGTTTTTTCAAAAGGAGTATCAGGACTATTAGATTCCTCTTCCCCATAGTTCAAAGAAGAAGGAATTTGGGAAGAATAAGCAACTGATTCTTCATCAGAATCTGACTCCTCCTCCGAGGAATCTTGTTCCCTAGGCCTTTTAAGGGGAGTAGAAGAAGAAGGGAGGGCAGGAACAGAAACCTCCTGAGGAGGTTTTAATACCATCAAAGCATTAAACAGACCCTGAGTAAAAGCCTGCTACTCACTCCTTGGATCCCTAGGAGCAGAAGAAACATGTTTAGCTTTTTGTTTCTTCTTCAAATGAATGACCGCCCTATAAAACTTAGAAGGCTCTGACCCAGGACAGTATTCAATAACTGTAGTAGAAACTTCTTCCTTAACTAGAATCTGTAGAACACCCCTAGGACCCCCGGAAATAAATCAACTGTGGTTCCCCCTGAACATCCAAAACGGATGCCTGCAAAGCCTCATCGGACATGCTTCAAGCCAGATTCTTGCCAGCCTCCAACCCGGTCACAGCAGAGAAATCTGACAACAAAGCCAGACAAGCCTCTGGGTTCTCACTGACCTTAGGAGAAACACCCAGTACAGGCTGGATAGTGGAAGATTCCAGTCTTAAATTTCTTAATCTATTTCTTCCCAATGGTTGACACGCAGGGTGGGAAGTTCCTTTCACTGTATCCTTCCGGAGAATCTAAAGCCACTGGTTCTCAAGATACAAGGCAAAGGAAGAAAGCCTATTACGCAGGGTATTCAGTACAAAAGCCTGACAAACAGAACAGGTCATATGGTCGTGAGAGGCTCTTAAGCAAAATAAACACTTAAAGTGGCAGTCCTTATGGGGAATCTATCTCCTGCACTGGCATTTACCCTTCCTGGATGACATTTATCCCCAGAAGCAACAAGAAAGCCAAGAAAAAAAAACTCATCTGAGTACTTATCTGTAACAGCTTGGACTTCAGCAAATAAGACGTAGGCATTCAACTGGAGAATGAAAATGCATTCAAACTGGCAGAAAACTATGTAGGCGTTCAGGCTAACAATACAGGGATGTGTTTGGTCTTGCAGCAAAGAAGTTCTGAAGATGGTACCTCTGGATGTCACCTTTCTGCCCTGAATTACACAAGGAGCATACATGTGATGTTCAGCATACCTTAAAGCAACTGGCCATACGTCGGGCTACCCACGGCATGGAATCCCATAAGTGAAGAATACTGCAACCAGCGAACTGAAAGACATTAAACTAGTACAAACAGGATGTGAGGGTGCCAAATTTCAGAGATTTCTTGCTCCAAACTCCTATGCTCAGCGATTCATAGAATTTATAAATTCAAATGCCCTTGAACAACTAGTATGTTCCCCCACTAGAGGGGACAACATATTGGATTTAATCATCACAAATATGGGCGCCCATTGTACCACACCCGTTATCACTCCCTCCTTGGTCAGATCCGACCACAAACTGATAACCGTGGACATCCTCACCCCGCCACCTCCCCCAAAGAAACCATAGTCAAAAACCTTTCCAAAGCAAACTTCAAACTACTTGCATCCGAAGTGGAAAGCTTCACTATTCCCTTGCAGAAGGATAATGATATCCAGGATGCGGAATCCTACACCAAGGCACTCTATATGCATCTTCAGGATTGCATGGACCATGCTATCCCAAATAAAAACCAAGACTCCTTCCTCAAGCAAGAAGAAATCAGTCTGGTGGACCCCGGCCATAAGCAAACTTTACAATAAAAGGAGGAGACTTATACAAAAAAAGGCCAAATTTCAAGTAGAAAAATCATCCCTGATCAGCATTAGTAAGAAATTGAGGGCCCTCATCAAGCCAACTAAAGCTAATTTTGAAAAGAAAGTTGCCAAGGATAACCATAAGGCCTTCTATGGCTACGTCAAAAACCTAAATGGCAACGCTCAGGTCTGTTCTGAGCTAGTACAAAATGGAACAAAATACACTGACCCTTCTGACATTGCCAACATCTTGGCTGACAGGTTCTGTGCAAATCCCCCCCCCCCCCTCACCACCTACAGGGCCTATTACCATTCAAGGGGATTGTGTAAGTCCAATTATTACTGATATGTTGGTTAACAAGGCTCTATCTAAAGCTAAAAACACTGCCTCCATGGGACCAGATGGTGTCCCAGGCTGTATCATACGCGAGCTCCAAAAGGAATTAACCCCGCATCTTAATACCCTGTTCAGTCTCAGCCTCTCCACAGGATATGTGCCCATAGAATGGCGCACGGCAACGGTGGTCCCGCTACACAAGGGTGGGGCCACAACTGACCCTGGGAACTACCGACCAATAAGCCTGACCAGTCTGATCTGTAAGGCTGTGGAGCGAATCATTATGGAACTTATAAATGGAGAGATTGGGAACCTCCAGTCACTGGACCCCACACAGTTCGGCTTCGTCAAGGGCAGATCATGCCTCCTGAACCTGGTGGATTTCTTTGAGGCAGTTACTCAGGCTATAGATAAGGGAAAGGCGGTACACACGGCTTACCTTGACCTTGCTAAAGCATTTGACACCATTCCCCATTCAGGTATTATTGATAAGCTCACCAGCCTGGGCATAAACCCTTATGTCACAAAAGATGGATCGCAAACTGGCTCTCAGACAGATCCCATAAAGTAAGAGTAGCGGGATCTATGTCCGAATCCAGACCAGTAATGAGTGGTGTGCCTCAGGGCTCTGTCCTGGGGCTCCTCCTGTTTGGCATATACTTCTCAGAAGTACAGGCAAGCACGGAAGGGCTGTGGCTGACTAAGTTTGTGGACGACTGCAAACTGGGTGCTATAATACAGTCTCCAGTCGACATGGAGTTCCTCCAGAAGGGCCTAAATGAGACTGATGCATGGTGTCAAAGCCATGGTCTCAAGCTAAATGCAAAAAAATGCATAGTAATCCCCTTTGGAAAAAATATATATTATATATATGCATTTTTATGAGATTATTTAATTGTTTTAAATTAGATATGCATAAATATGAATATACTATGCATTTTTATTTATATGTATTTTTTATATATATGCATTTTTAATGAGATTATTTAACTGTTTTAAATTAGATATGCATAAATATGAACATACTTTACATTTTTGTATATATATTTTATATTCATATGCGTATTTTACAATATTCTTGTCATATATGCCTTTAAATTTTCAAAAGTTGTATGATGTCACTAATTGGAAAAAAATTTTTTGACTGAGAATGATATAAAACAAGCAGTTGAACAGTTAATTCTTTGTCTGATGAAGCAACGAAGGTTGCGAAAGCGCTCACCTCTCCTTTTTACTTTGTTTAAATAAAGACGTTATTGTGTGGTACCCGGTATAGTGTTTTCTCTCATATACTTCTCTTTTTATATACTGGGTTTTACCTGTATAGCCGTTTTGCTTTTCGTTTACCAACTGGAATGTACCTGGCTAGACATCTCCAGCAGCTGGAGAGACCACAGAGGTACCTAACCAAGAGGATTACTGGCCTCAAACAGTTGCCCTATGCAGCACGATTGAAAGAGCTAAGACTGTTCTCTGTTGCATACCGCTTTCTCAGAGGCAATCTCTGTCTAATGTACAGAGCCATGTCCAACCCAGAATTGTTGAACATGCTCCATCTTAGCAAAACCAAATCTACTCGAGCTACATGCTCTAGGGATACAAACCTCAACAGAACAATGAATAGAACATGCTGTAGGGATAGATTCCCTTCACAGAGACTTCCCTTACTATGGAACAGGGTCCCGATCTACATAAGACAGAGACCCTCACTATCACTCTTCAAGAGGAACCTTGATGAGTGGATGGGTAACAGAAAGTTCACACCAGGGATCACACCAACAGCACTACTAGATAGGGGCCAAGGGTACTAGCTGCTAGTACAAGGGTCTAGGGAACTACTAAAGGGGCGGTGAATACCGCACAACGTGGCTGGGCTAATACATGCCTTCGGGCAGATAGCCCAGTACCAACCTATGAACCTAAATGAAGGCTGAAGCCAAAAGACTTGCCATGGCCTGAAAACTCAAATTATGTCACATCAGGAAAAGGGGTAAATGGGAAAAATAAAAAGAAGGGAGGATGTCAGTACTGCAACAGTGTTCTATTCAGGTATCTACTGTTATGGTACATTAACTTACACAACTATACTATGTTCATCATTACCAACAATTATAAAGCTATACTGGACAACTGACAGATATTAAGTTGTAAGGATGGAGGAAACAAGACCGGAGCCCAAAAGGTCCTGTAGCATGTAACTAGCAAATTCTGGTCTGGCTCTCAGAAAAGGAGTAAGCTTTATAATGCATGGTGAAAGTGTGAACAGATGACCAAGTCGCTACCTCTACAATAGTTCTAGAGTCCACCCTTTCCAAATGGCCTTAGAAGTAGTCATAGCTCTGGAGGAGTAAGTCTTGACTTTCTGATGAGGGCTTCTTCCATAGTATGAGTAACATAATTTAATAGCCTGAGAAAGTCATCTGGAAACAGTCTGCTTAGAAAGAGGCTTCCATGTTTCTTGCCTTTATGATATGAAAGACTTGGTTTGAAATTCTAAAGTCTTTAGTCCTGTCCAGGTAGTACCAGAGTTGCCTTTGGACATCCAAGGTGTGCAAAATCCTCTACCCTTTTTTCTTAGAATCAGGTAAAAAAACAGAGATGAACAGACTGATTCAAGGTAAATTCAGAAACATCTTTAAGCAGGAAGGTGGGGTTGATTCCTATAGTTATCCTACCTGTATGAAAGGTCAAAAAGGGCTAGGAAGACTTGAGGGCTTACAACTAGTCAATTGTCTAGCTGAAGTCAGAACAAAGAACAAAATGTTGCTGAAGTTAAGAATTTTATGAAAGCACTGGATGTAGGGTCAAAGGGAGACAGACTCGACTTCATTCAAAAGTAATTAACTTTCCAAGCTGGAGCCATCAGTTTCCTAGGGCTCTAACAAGTACAACTCCTTTCAGGAACTGCTTGACCTGGGACAAGGAAGAAAGGGAGAGATCCAATGGCAAACAAGCAGAAGTGGCCAAGAGATGCAGTGTAAGACAGGTCTGGCTTGAACAATTCACAGAGGTACTAGAGAACTACTGGAGACCCCACATGTGATGGTGTCTGGTCTTTGATGTGGTTCCAAAACAGAAAATGTCTTCCATTTTACAAAGCAGGATTTTCTAGTAGCAAATTTTCCAAACTCCTTTAACACCTACTGCGCATCCTATAAAAACAGGTGCCTAAATAGGATCAAAAAAACTATCAAACAGGTAGGTGTTGGTTCATAAGGCTGGGGTGCATGAGGGGCTCCTTGTTCTGTGTGAGTAGATCTACTCTGTGAGGAAGTTTTTGGTAACTCCTCCTGGCCAGGTACATGAGAAGGCAGCTCCAATGTTATTTGGGCCAAAAGGGGTTTACCAGAAGAGTATCTGAGGAGTCATTCTGTATGTTTAATAATTCCCTAGTCATCAGAAGAAAGTAGGGAAGGCATAAAAGAACATTCCTGTCCATAAGGAAGAAAAGGTATCAGTTTTCCAGGCCTTTTTGAAAGATGTTCTGGCACACAACTTTTTTCACTATTTGTTGTGAATGGAGGCAAGCAAACTTACTTGGGGAATTCCCCAACAGGTTGAGAACGTTCTAAAAGAACTCTTGTAACATCCATATGTGAAGGTCTGTCCTGGATCTGCTTAGCAAATCTGCAGCTGTGTTCTGCTCTGATGGAATGTAGCCTGCCTGCATGGATAGGTTGTTTTGACTTGCCATTTCCCAGGCAATGGTGGTAGTCTGCACAGAGGCTAGGACCTTATATCCCTTTTATTGTTTATGCATTACATAACTTTGGTGTTGCCTGTTATGATCAACAGTAGGCCAGCAGTCCACAGCTGATTGCATACTCTGACTGCATTTAACAGAGACATTTCCTTGAGGTCTGTGGGTCTTTTCCTGAAATGGGATTACTAGAAACCTTGAACTTAGATCCCCTGTGAAACTGTCTCCCAAGCAAAGTCCAAGTAATCTGTTGTGTGAGACTGAAATGGAACAGGGGAAGAAATAGAAAGAGCTGGATTTTGTTGGCCCTTGTGTCCCACCAAAGTTGTACCTTTTTGATCAAGTCCAAGACTGGAAATGAAATGAACAGGGGATATTGGTGCTGGGATAAGACAGACTTCAGGAAATGCTGAATTTTCCCTCATGTGAAGTCTGATTGAAGGAACAATGATGGTGACAGACACCATGTAAACTAGAATCTAGAGACGTTCTCCTGCTGGGGGACTGGTTTCATTAGCAAAATCTAAGCTATCATGCCAAAGGTGTCTAGAAGACATACTAAAAAATGATTCTCTATTATGGAATCAGAGAAGAATTTTCCAAATTTAATCTGAAACTAGGTCCCTGGAATAAGTTGCTTGGGGGACAGAAAAATGAAGGGATGCCATAATTTTTTTGTGTGCAGAATCTACTAAGACAAGACAATCATCCAGGTATGGGATAAAGGTTTTCTGCAGACGTCAGGGAATTCACAAAGACTGGAGTCAAACGTTTTGTGAATACTCTCAGAACTGTAGACAGACCAAACAGCGAAGATGCATCTTGAAAGTACAACCCCAAAAACAAACAATCACACCTGTGATCCTCGTGAACAGGGATGTGGTGCGACACATCCTTGAGGTTCAGAATGACCAAATAAGCACTGTGTGGTAGAAAGGGACTACAAAGTTAACTTTTTGAACTTTGGCAGAATGAGGAAGATATCTGAAACTGACTGATGCAAGACTGGTACCCAGAAGCTTTCTTTCTTGGGTACAAGAAATATCCTTTAATAGGAATCTCCCCCTGTTGGAAAGAGGGAACAAGTTATATTATACCCTGGTAACATCTCTGTTAGAATCTGAGAGAATATATGAATCTGTTTTTTGGTGGAAAAGGGATTCCTGACTGTAGAGGAATAGATGCCCACTCCAACTTGTAGCTCTGATTAATTATTTTTAGTACCCAAGAATCAATGTTGATACTTGCCTCCTGAGATGCCGGGAATGAGATCTATTACCTGCTAGTTTGGAAGTATGGTCAGGGCAGGGAACAGGAAAGAAAAATGAGGTCAACAGGCAGTCATTCCTTTTTCTTATGCTGGGAAGACCCGCAGGGTCTATTCCTTTTTGAGTCCCCTTGCCACTTTTTTTTGTACTGCGGCTGTCTGGACTTTTGTTGACAGGGTGCAGTACCTGAAGTTTAGTTTCTCTGGAACCTTGGTGCAGGTGTAAGAAAACACTGCTTCACTCCTTGCATTAATCTGCCTCTTTCTGCTAAACTTATGAGAACTTTCACAGAAGTTGGGAAAGATGATCTCTTTTCAAGGGGCTATTTGCTACTTGTGCCCGGACATCCTCAGGGAAATGCTGGACCCTAACCTAGGCTCATTACACATGAGCATATTACAGAACTTGTTGCAGCAGTTCTTGATACAGCATCCAGTGCATCACATACACATTTTGAGTGTTTTGTGACCTGAGAACAAGCACACACCAGCCTTGACAAAGTGTATTTAATGTCTGATGTGGAGTAGTTAGTTACGGCCTGCTGCATGTCACCAATATAAACACTAATTACTTAGCCACGTAGGTCTGGGAGTTGACTGCCATGAAAACTGAAGTGGAAGAAACATACATTTTCTTCCCATACCTATCAAATGCTCTGCTATCTTTCTCATGGAGACAGGACTGGTCAACTATCCCTTTCCTCAGAAATTACAGCAGAGTCTGCCATGGGATTCTTAAAAATAAATTTATGTGAATTCAGTATCTTGTATAGTTCTAGGTGTGGAAGACTGTATGCCTGGAGAAATGGAAGTTGCAATAATCCTCCAAAGACCCTTAGTGCCAGTAGAATAGCGACATGTTCAGAGAAACTCTAAATTTAAGAGCTCATATTATCGCTTTTCTACCCCTGGAACTTCCTATCCCTCCCATTTGAAGAATTCTTTAATTTTACCAATTGTATCAGAAAAACAAGTCTCTGAAAATGAAGAATCAGGACAAATTCTCCTCAAATACAGATTCATAAGGGCTAGGGGAAAGAGCTGAGAGGCATAATCAAGACCCTCCTCCTCAGTGTCAGAGAGTACCTCTTATTCAAATGACAAAGGAAAAGTACAGTTGTGTGCACTTACCATAAATGTAGATGTTCAAGTGTATTCATTGCTGCAGTCATTACATTTGGGTAATCTGCTGGCAGGTTGCCCTCAGTCGGCCTGAATTCCAAAGTCTTGGGTCCTGCGTCGATGCTGTCTCCTCTTCCATGACGTCAGGTCGTCAGGGGTATAAAACATGCAGCCGACGCCATTTTCTTTAGTATTTCTTGCCCCAGATGTCAGGTGCCCCCAAAAAGGTAGCCAAAATAAAAAAATAAAATATATATATATATATATATATATATATATATATATATACACATATATACACACATATGCATCAATATAAACTTTACCTTCATCTACAAGCAAATACACCACATAGGTTGTAGAAGATAGAGAAGGAAAGATAAACTCCAGAATGACTGGGGGATGGCGGGCGGGTAACCTGGACTGCAACAGTGAATACACTCGAACATCTACATTTATGGTAAGTGTACACAACTGTACTATGTTCTTCGTGTTTCACTGTTGTAGTCATTACATTTGGGTAGAATCCCAAAGCTATGGTTGGGAGGCTGGAGCTAAACAGCATTAGGTGTGGCTATAAGGCCCTGCAGAACTGCAGTGGCAAAGCCTGCCCTGGACTTAGAGTAGAGAGGCAAATGATAATGCTTTGTAAAGGTGTGAACAGAACTCCAAGTAGCAGCCTCTAGAATGTCTTTGCTTGGTACTCCTCTGAGAAAGGCTGCTGAAGTAGCTGCAGCTCTGGTGGAATGAGACCTAATGCCCTTGCGCACAGATTTACCATGGTGTAAGTAGCAGAAACGGATGGAGTGGCTTATCCACTTTGAAATTGTCTGCTTTGAAATAGCCTTTCCTTCTGATCCTGTAGCATATGTCACTAGTAATCGCTCAGTTTTTCTTAGAGCTTTAGTCCTGCTCAAGTAGAATCTTAGCTGTCTGTGTACGTCCAAGGAATGCATAATTCTCTCCCCATTGTTCTGCGAATTTGGGTAAAAGGTTGGCAGATGAATTGTTTGGTTAAGAGCCACACTGGAAACCACCTTAGGCATAAATGTAGGATTTGTCCTCAGAGATAACCTGTCTGGGTAAAATATGATAAAAGGCTCTACAGCCATGAGGGCCTGTAGCTCTGAAACTCTTCTTGCTGAAGTAATTGCTAGTAGCAAAGCTGTTTTCCATGATAAGAACTTTATATCAGCGGTAGCAGCTGGTTCAAATGGAGGCAGGGTGAGCTTTTCCAATACATAATTGAGGTCCCATGCAGGTAATGGTGGTCTTCTAGGAGGCCTTAAATTTTTGGCTCCTCTAAGATACTGCTTTAGTAAAGGATAAGAAAAGATCGGTAGCTCTGTATTGTAATGAGCCGAAATGGCAGAGGCATGGATTTTAATTGATGAGAAAGATAGGCCTTTGTCAAGCATCTCAGTTAAGTATTGTAATATCCGAGGAATATTTGGCTCTGCTGTATCAGTTCCTTGTGCTTGATTCCAAGCACAGAATCTCTTCCATTTATCAGCATAAGATTTTGGACTTCTGGCTTCCAAAATGACATCCATCACAGCTCTACTGAGAGGAGTTGTTTGTCTAACTACATGATCAGCCATGCCGCCAGGTTCAGTGTCTGGAGTTGATTGTGCAGGATCCGATTGTTTTGCTGGGACAGTAGTTGAGGTCTTTGAGGTAAGGTCCAAGCTGGGTATTGAGACAAGTTCCTTAGGACTGGGTACCAATATTGGCGAGGCCAGTTCACGGCAATTAGTATCATCTTTGGTGTCTCTTGTCTGACTTTTAGGAGGACCTTAGGAAGAAGAGGCAGAGGAGGTAAGGCATAAACTGATAGGTTTTTCCAACTGAAGGATAGGGCGTCCACTTTCCATGCTTGTCTGTGATAAGTCCTTGTGCAGAATCTTTTCAATTAATAATTTTGAGGAGAGGCAAAAAGATCTATGTCTGGGCTCCCCCATTTCTCTGTTATCATGCTGAAGACTTGTGGATTTAGTTTCCACTCGTGAGGGTCCGTAAGGTTTCTGCTTAAATCGTCTGCCAGAGTATTTTGCTTTCCTGGCAGGAATTGAGCTTGAAGATGTATTTGGTAGCTCAAAGTTGTGTCTCACAGTGCTATGGCTAATCTGCAAAGGGGGTATGAGTGTGTGCCCCCTTGCTTGTTTATATACCACATGACTGTGGTGTTGTCCGTCTTTATCAGTAGTTGTCCTGGATGAAGTAAGTCCTTGAAGGCTGTTAGGGCATTTTGAACAGCTAGCATCTCTTTCTGGTTGATATGTAGATGCATTTGTTTTGGGGTCCATATGTCCTGAAAGCATCTTCCTGCCATGTGGGCCCCCCAGGCATAATCTGATGCGTCTGTTGTTAAGGTTTGGCTGGCAGGGGGTAGAGTGAAGGCCAGTCTCATGTTTTGGTGACATGCCTTTGCCCACCACAGAAACTCCTGTTGTAGGCAGGGTATGAGAGGAATCATTGTTTCCAGACTGCGAGAATGTTGACTCCATAAACTTTTTAGGTACAATTGAAGTTTCCTCCTATGCAGTCTTGCATATGGAATCAGTAGGATGCAGGATGCTATGAAGCCCAAAACCTGCAGAATCTGTCTTGCAGATAAAGTACAGTTGTGTACTCACCATAAATGTAGATGTTCGAGTGCATTCACTGTTGCAGTCATTACAATTGGGTTATCCTGCTGGCAGGCTACCAGCAGTCAGCCTGAATTCCAAAGTCTAGGTCCGGCGTCAGTTGCTGTCACCTCTCCTCCCTGACATCAGTGCATCAGGGATATAAAAGATGCAGCCGACGCCATTTTCTTCAGTTTTTCTTGCCCCAGATGTCAGGTGCCCCCAAAAGGGTAGGCTAAAAATGTCAATAAAGTATGCATGCACCAAGGTAATTTTTTTTTTCTTCATCTACAAGCAAATACACCACATAGGTTATATAGAATAGAGAAGTACAGATAAGTTCCAGCAAAGATAAGGGGGATGGTGGGAGGGTAACCTGGACTGCAACAGTGAATACACTCGAACATCTACATTTATGCTGAGTACACAACTGTACTATGTTCATCGTGTTTCACTGTTGCAGTCATTACAATTGGGTTGAATCCCAAAGCTAAGGTTGGGAGGCTGGAGCTAAATAGGATTAGGGGTGGCTATGAGGCCCTGCAGAACTGCAGTGGCAAAGCCTGCCCTGGATTTAGAGTAGAGTGGTAAGTGATAGTGCTTTGTAAAAGTGTGCACTGAACTCCAGGTTGCAGCCTCTAAAATGTCTTTGGTTGGTACTCCTCTGAGGAAGGCTGCTGAAGTGGCTGCTGCTCTGGTTGAATGTGGCCTAATGCCCTTAGGCACTGATTTGCCATGTTGTGAATAGCAGAAACGAATGCAGTAGCCTATCCACTTTGAAATAGCCTGCTTTGAGATCACCTTTCCTTGTGATCCTGCAGCATATGCCACTAGTAATTGCTCAGTCTTTCTGAAAGCTTTGGTTCTGTCCAAGTAGAAGCGCAGCTGACTGTGTATGTCCAGAAAATGCAGAAGTTTCTCACCCTTATTCTGTGGGTTTGGGTAAAAGGTAGGCAAATGAATAGTTTGGTTAAGGGCCACACTGGACACTACCTTAGGCATAAATGTCGGGTTTGTCCTCAGGGAAACCCTAGCTGGATGGAAAATGATAAAAGGTTCCACAGCCATGACTGCGTGTAGCTCAGACTCGTCTTGCAGAGGTTATTGCTAGGAGCAGAGCTGTTTTCCATCATAAACATTTTATATCAGCTGTAGTGGTTGGCTCAAAAGGAGGCAGGGTGAGTTTTTCCAAGACATAACTGAGGTCCCATGCAGGTATTGGTGATCTCCTTGGAGGCCTTAAGTTTTTGGCTCCTCCGAGGTACTGCCTTAATAAAGGATGAGAAAAAAATTGGTGGCTCTGTATTGTAATGAGCTGAAATGGCAGAGGCATGAATCTTAATTGATGAAAAGGATAGGCCTTTGTCCAACATCTCAGTTAAATATTGCAAAATCTGAGGAATGTTTGGTACAGTCGTGTCAATCCCTAGTGCCTGGTTCCAAGCACAGAATCTCTTCCATTTTTCAGCATAAGATTTTCTGGTACTAGGCCTCCTGGCCTCCAAGATAACATCCATCACCGCTTTAGAGAGAGGTGTGTTTTGAATGACTAAATTATCCACCATGCTGCCAGATTTAAGGTCTTGGGTTGGCTGTGCAGGATCCGATTGTTGTGTTGGGACAGTAAGTGAGGAATTTGAGGTAATGTCCAGGATGGGTACTGAGACAAGTTCCTTAGGATTGGGTACCAGTGCTGGCGGGGCCAGTCTGGGGCACTCAGTATCATTTTTGGCTTCTCTTGTCTGACTTTTAGGAGTACTTTGGGGAGGAGAGGCAGTGGAGGAAAGGCATATACTGTTAAGTTTTTCCAGCTGAAAGATAGAGCATCCACTTTCCATGCTTACTTGTGATAAGTCCTTGTGCAGAATCTCTGTAGTTGGCAGTTGTGAGGGGAGGCAAATAGATTTATGCCCAGGCATCCCCAATTCCTTGTTATCATGCTGAAGACTTGTGGATCCAAGTTCCACTCGTGGGATCCATGAGGTTTCTGCTTAGTTTGTCTGCCAGAGTATTTATCTTTCCTGGCAGGAATTGTGCCTGCAGATGTACTTGGTAAGTCAATGCTGTGTCCCACAAAGTCATGGCTAGTCTGCATAAGGGGTAGGAATGAGTGCCTCCCTGTTTGTTTATGCACCACATAACTGTAGTATTGTCCGTCTTTATCAGTAGTTGTCCCGGATGAAGAAGATCCTTGAAGGCTGTCAGGGCATTCTGAACAGCTAGCATCTCTTTTTGCTTGATATGTAGATGCATCTGGCTTGCGGACCATGTGCCCTGAATTCCTGCCATTTGGGCCCCCCAGGCATAATCTGATGCATCTGTTGTTAATATCTGCCTGGCTGTGGGTAAAGCGAATGGCTGCCCCTTGTTGTGGTGACAGGCCTTTGCCCACCATAGAAACTCCTGTTGCAGGCAGGGAATGAGGGTAATTTTTGTTTCCAGGCTGTGGCAATGTTGAGTCCAAACACTTTTTAGATACCATTGAAGTTTCCTCATATGCAGTCTTGCATATGGAATTAGCAGAATGCAGGATGCCATGAAGCCCAAAGCCTGCAGAATCTTTCTTGCAGATAACTGGGTCTTTGTTGCCAACATTTTGAAATAAGTAGTCAGTTGCCTTTGTTTGTCTGGCGTGAGATAAGCCATCTGGGCAGTTGTATTTAAGCTTGCACCCAGGAATATTATCTGTTGAGAGGGTACTAATTTTTTACATATGCCAGATGCTGTAGTAGAATGTCCTTGTTCTCTGCTTGAATAAGGCAGTCATTCAAGTAAGAATATATTTGTATTCCTCTTTGTCTGCAAAATGCAATTACTGGAGCCAGGCATTTTGTGAAGACCCTGGGCGCAGTAGATAAGCCAAAGGGCAGTGCAGAGAATTGGTAGTGCATTGAGCCAGCTATGAATCTGTGGTATCTTCTGCATGATTGTCTGATTGGGACATGCAGGTATACCTCTTTTAGGTCTAAAATCACAAGCCAAGCCTTCTTGCCCAGCATGGGCAGAAGCTGCTGCAGAGTCAACATTTTGAATCTTGGAATATCCAGATATGTGTTTAGAATAGATAGGTCCAGTATAGGTCTCCAGGCTTTGTCCTTTCTGGGCACCAAGAACAGTCTTGAGTAAAATCCTTGTCCCTGTTCTTGCTGTGGTACTTGCGGAATGGCCCTCATGTCCATGAGGGATTACACTTGCTTTTGTGCCTCTGCCCATTGATTTTTTGGCAGGTCTGGCAAACCGTTTGCCCTTGGCAGGGTGTGAAAGTGAAACCTGTAGCCTTGTGACACTATATCCAAGACCCATTTGTCCTGGGTTATTACGTTCCAATTTTGAGAAAAAAAGTGCTAGTTTTCCCCCCTAAAGGTGCTGCCAGAAGATAAGTGCTTGGCACAGGCAGGGGGAAGTCATTGGGACTGTTTCCTGTATGGCTGTGATTTGTCTTCTCCGCTTTTGGAGGTAGAAGTAACCCATTGTTTAGACCTGTATGAGCCTTGGGGCTGGGATCTGCATCTGCCTCTTTGTGGCCTGTCTGACACTGGAAAGGACCAATTCTTTGTAGGCCAGTGCCTGCTAAATCTTGGAGGCTGTACCTGTAAGAAATCCTTGACTGTTTGCATAGATTTAGCTTTGTCCTCCATTTTCTTCAACAACTCTTCTGCTTTAACAGCAAACAAGGTATCATGCTGTAATGGAGCATCTAATAATTTTGCTTTAACATAATCAGGCAGATTCTGTTCCTTTAACCAAGCATGCCTCCTAATGACAGAACCCATAACAGCGGCCCTGCAGGAGGCCTCCAGAGAATCAAAACCACATTGCAAAGTATGCTTTCCCACTTGTTAAGCTGCATGCAATAAATCCTGCATTTCTTTGTTTTCTGCACATTCAGAATTTATCAACATTTTCTGTTTAAGCAGTGACATAATATATTGCTGATATTTAAGCATATGAAACTGACAATTTAAAACCCTTATAGCCAAGGTAGCAGAAGGGTAAATCTTTTTTCCCCATCTGTCCAGTGCCCTAGAATCCCTGTCAGAAGGGGTAGGGTTTTTTGCAGTGGAAGCCTTGACCCCTTTGGGACCCTGAGAGACAGTTTCTGGGTCAGCAGCAGGGTTCTTAAAAAGAAATTTATGTGAATCAGGAACCCTGTAGCATCTGTCTGGCTTAACAGGAGCTGGAGGTAAAGAGTCAGGAGTCAGGCTGGACATCATCTACAATATCTAACACAGGTGGAATAGCAAGGGGCCTGTGCTGAGGTAGTAAAAGGAAGTCTCTGAGCCTTTTCTTAGATTCTGAATAATCTTGGCTCTCTCAGTGGAAATGCTCCCTCATGGTATGCAGAGTTTCCCCAAAAGAATAATCCTCAGGAGGAGAGGCTGAAGGGATAGATTCTTCAGCATCAGAATCCTCATAGGGAGGAAGAGAGTATTCCTGATCAGAAGCGGAATCAGAAGAAATGGAAACCTGATCTGAAGATTCATATTCTGTCTCTTGCCTAGGCCTCTTATCAGGAAGGGGATGGGAACCCCTGTTCAAAGTAATTAGGTCTTCGGCCATTTTGAGCATCTGTTTTTTAGGCATGGAGGCCTGTTCATGGGGCTGTTGTACTTGTTTCTTTGTCTTTAGAGGTGCTTTAGTCTTTGCCTTTGAAGCTGAAGTTGTTTTAACATACAACTGTGTAGGCCTGAAAACACCCTCAGAAGCCGATGCCTGCTCAGCTGCTCTAGGCCCATCTGAGGGAATAGTTTCCGAGGTTCCAATACCTTGAGTTTCCAGCTGCCTAGTCGGCTCCACGTGGGAGTCGGAAGTGGCCTGTGGCTCTAAAGTAGCGGGTGTCAGGGGCTGCGAAAGCACCTTACTGAGAACCGGCGACTGGCTTAGAAGAAGCCTCATCATCAGTTTTGGACCTTGGATGCCTGTCCTTTTCATTTTCTTTGCTTTTCTTTTGAACTGCGGTAGTCGGATGGCTATCCGACGACATTGTGTAATTAAATCTTCAGCCAAAATAGTGAAATGCAAAATCGTACCGACGCTTAATAGTGCGTTGGTTAAATCTAGCACAAAACCGACAATTAGCAACGTCGTGATCAGGGCCTAGGCAAGGAATACAGTAAGAATGGAAGTCCTTATGAGGTATTTGCTTCCCACAAGAAATGCAATTATTAACTTTTTCTGACATTGGTCTGGAGCAAGAAAAAAAAGTTTCCCCAATGGGGTATTTAGCTTTTAATGAAGACTTCAGATCTGAAATTCGAACACGAAAATCTCAGGAGTCGGCCGACTGGCACTTGCGAACTGCTTTTGCTTCGGGCACCGCGCGGCAAGAAAGACTAAAGAAAATGGCGTCGGCTGCATCTTTTATACCCCTGGTGCACTTGACGTCAGGGAGGAGGCGACAGCAACCGACGCCGGACCTAGACTTTGGAATTCAGGCCAACTGCGGGTAGCCTGCCAGCAGGATAACCCAACTGTAATGACTGCAACAGTAAAACACGATGAACATCTGGGTTTTTTTTATTGCCATAAGTTTGAAGTAGTCAGTTGCCTTTGCTTGACTGGCGTGAGGTAAGCCATCTGGGCAGTTGTATTGAAGCTTGCACCCAGAAAGGTTACCTTTTGAGAGGGTACCAATTGTAATTTCTTTTCATTTATTGTGTACCCTAGGCACGTTAGAAGCCTTTTCACAAACGCCAGGTGTTAAGAAGAATGTCCTTGCTCTCTGCTTGAATGAGACAGTCGTCCAAGTAAGGGTATATTTGTATACTTTTTTGTCTGCAAAATGCAATTACTGGTGCCAGGCACTTTGTGAAGACCCTGGGCGCAGTAGATAAGCCAAAGGGCAGTGCAGAGAATTGGTAATTAAGCCAGCCTTGAATCGGAGTTATCTTATGCACGATTGTCTTATTGGAACATGCAGGTATGCCTCTTTTAGGTCTAATGTCACCAGCCAAGCATTCTTGCCCAGCATGGGCAGAAGCTGCTGCAAAGTCAGCATTTTGAATTTTGGAATGTCCAGGTATGTGTTCAAAATTGATAAATCCAGTACTGGCCGCCAGGCCTTGTCCTTTCTGGGTATCAAGAACAGTCTTGAGTAAAAATCTTGTCCTTTTTCCTGTTCTGGTACTGGCTGAATGGCCCTCATATCCATGAGGGACGTAACCTGTTTCTGTGCCTCTGCCCATTGATTTTTGGGCAGATCTGGCCAACTGTTTGCCATTGGCAGAGTGTGGAAATGGAATCTGTATCCCTGTGATACTATGTTTAGTACCCACTTGTCCTGGGTTATTAACTGCCAATTTTGAGCAAAAAGTGCTAATTTTCCCCCTAAGGGTGCTGCCAAAAGATAAGTGCTTGGTGCAGGCAGAGGGAAGTCATTGGGACTGTTTTCTGTAGGTTTGCACTTTATCTCATCCAGATTTGGAGGTAGAAGTGCCCCATTGCTTTGACCTGTATGAATCTTGCGCCTGGTATCTGGAACCCTTAGGGCATCTGGATTTGCCTCTTTGAGCTCTGTCTGACAAAGGAAAGGACCAATTCTTTGTAGGCCAGTGTCTACTGAATCTTGGTGGCTACAATTGTAAGAAGTCTTTAACAGTTTGCATAGACTTAGCTTTGTCTTCCATTTTCTTTAAAACCTCTTCTGCCTTAATACCAAACAGAGTATCATGCTGTAAAGGTGCATCTAGCAATTTAGCTTTAACATAATCAGGCAAATTTTGTTCCTTTAGCCACGCATGCCTCCTAATCACAGATACAGTAACTGCGGCCCTGCAGGAGGCCTCCAAGGAGCCAAAAACCACATTGCAAAGTATGCTTTCCAACCTGTTCAGCTGCATGTAATAATTCCTGCAATTCTTTATTTTCTGCACATTCAGAAATCACCAACATGTTGTTAATACTTAAGCATATGAAATTGACAGTTTAAGGCTCTGATTCCCAAGGTTGCAGATGTATAAACCTTTTTTCTCCATCTGTCCAGTGCCCTTGAATCTCTGTCAGAGGGGGTAGGATTTTTTGCTGTTGAGGCCTTAACTCCCTTTGGACCCTGTGGAATAGTTTCAGGATCAGCAGCAGGGTTTCTAAATACAAATTTATGTGAGTCAGGGACCCTGTAATATCTGTCAGGCTTACTGGGAGCCGGAGGTAAGGAATCAGGGGTCAAGCTAGACTCCGAAAACACATCATCCACAATGTCTAAAACTGGGGGAATGGCTAAAGGCCTGTGCTGAGGGAGAAGAAGGAAATCCCTGAGCCTCTTTTTTGATTCTGAGAAGTCTTGACTCTCCCAGTAAAAATGCTCCCTCAAAGCATGCAAGGTTTCCCCAAATGAATAATCCTCAGGAGGAGAAGCAGATGGTATAGACTCCTCTGCATCAGAATCCTCATAGGGAGGTATAGATAATTCCTGATCAGAAGAGGAATCAGAAGAAACAGAAACCTGATCTGAAGATTCATAATCAGTGTCTTGCCTAGGCCTCTTATCTGGAGGGGGATGGGTACCCCTGATCAAAGTAATAAGGTCTTCAGCCATTTTGATCATCTGTTTTATAGGCATAGAGGCATGTGCACGTGGCTCATGCGTTATTTTTTTAGTTTTAGAAATTACTTTTGTCTTTGGTTTTGCAGCTGTCGTTGGTTCGATATACAAATGTTGAGGTCTGAATACACCCTCAGAAGCCGGTGCCTGCTCAGCGGCTCCGGACCCATCTAAGGGAGATACATCCGTCAGTTCAATACCTTGAGTATCTTGCGGCATGCCGGACTCCGCATGGATGTCGGTAGAGGCCTGTGACTCGAAGGTAGTGGGTATCAGGGGCTGCAAAAGCGCCTCACTGAGTACCGGTGACCGGTTTAGGAGAAGCTTCGTCATCGGTTTTGGATCTCAACTGCCTTTCTCTGTCCTTTTCTTTGCGTTTTTTATGTACTCCGGTAGTCCGATTGCTATCCAACGACATTTCTGGGTAGTTAAATCTGTTTACAAAATACTTTGAGGCAAAAATATACCGACACTTAATAGTGCGTTGGTTAAATCTAGCACAAAACCGACAGCCAGGCACGTTGTGATCAGGGTCTAGGCAAGGAATACAGTATAAATGGAAATCCTTATGATGTATTTGCTTCCCACAAGTAATACAATTATTAACTTTTTCTGACATTGGTATGGAGCAAGAAAAAAGTTTCCCCAACGGGGTACTTAGCTTTAGTGAATACTTCAGTTCTGAAACTCAAACTCAAATATTTCAGTAGTCAGCCGACCGGCACTTGTGAAATGCTTCTGCTTCGGGCACCGCGCGGCAAGAAAGACTAAAGAAAATGGCATCGGCTGCATGTTTTATACCCCTGACGACCTGACATCATGGAAGAGGAGACAGCAACCACGACGCAGGACCCAAGACTTTGGAATTCAGGCCGACTGAGGGTAACCTGCCAGCAGATTACCCAAATGTAATGACTGCAACAGTGAAACACGAAGAACATGCTCTTCCTCTTAACTTGAGAAGTCACAAGGATTGAAAATTGGAAAGACATTTAGAGCCTTAAAAAGACCCTGTGTAAAAAAACATATCTGGCTTCATGGTAGCCCTTCAAATTTGAAGGAGTTGGGGGATACAAATGCCTAGTATTTTGGTTGCTTTCTTCAGGGGTGTCAAGTCTGGTCATCTTTGAGGAATCAAATGTCCGGGACTCCATAAGTGATCCCACCACCTCTTTCCTTACCAAAAACTGATGAATATCATCCTCTTTTTCACTCAAAATGAAGCATGGTTCTCCCTTCATGGCTTTTGGTGTGTGAAATCCACTGTGACTAGATGTGTGAAGATCCTGCACCTTAGCAGCTTCCCTGGAGCTTCAGAGGAACCAAGTAAATCGAACCGACAGTCAGAGGGCTCTGAAACTGCAAAAGTAGAACTACTTGTCCCAGATCACCGAAAACAGATAGATACCAAAGTCTCTTCAGAAACCTCTTTTGAAATGAGTCTCTTCTTTGACAGAAGTAAGGCATCTGAGGAAGAAGAACCGGCAGCCATGGAAGCATGAGCCAAGACTTTCAAACTTTGGTCCTCAAGAAATAGTTTAAGGCTCTTCAGCCTACTATGAATAATTTTTGGAGTGAAAGTCAAACAGATGTCAGAGGACCGGATGTTGTGACTTTCCCCAAGACAGAAAATACTGTCCCGTGTGGGCATCCTTGTATGGTATTCTGCCAACCACACTAACTTCCTCTTTCTGACAGATAAAAGGGAATGTTGAAATACACTATTTACATAAAAAAGTAAGGTACTTATTTGCCCAAAATTATTTAATCACAAGCCAACCTTCGATGCTAAAGATACCAAGCAGACAAGTACTTCGGCACCACAGAACAAGAGACCTAATTGCAGAGTGCTAAAAAAAGGTGGGGGGGAGTACCTGGATAATATGATAATATGCGTGAGTTTAGAAAGACTGCTGTTAAGCAGCTGTTTTTGATAACTCCAGAGCACAAAAGCTTTAAAGCTTTTAGCACAACAGCTCAGGCAACAGAAAGTAGAAAGGCTGGATGCCAAGCTTAGGGAGCCTATGAAAAGGAAAAATAACCAGAGATCCAGTAGAGGTATTAGAAACATTTTGGAAATATTATAAAAATCTAGGAAAAGCAGAGAAATGTAGAAATCAATGAAAACGTACAAATGGAAATGTTTATGGAAGAATTAAATATGCCAAGATTAGAGGTAGGAAAAGCAGAGAAATGTAGAAATCAATGAAAACGTACAAATGGAAATGTTTATGGAAGAATTAAATAAGCCAAGATTAGAGGTAGAAGAGGCTCAATTACTAACAGGATAGGAGATAAGAACAGTGATGTACAACCATCTACAGGAAAGTCTCCAGGAATTGATGGCATTCCTGTGGAGGTTTGGATGCTAGGAGGGAAGAAAGTGATAAAGAATTGGAAGGTTTGGTTTAACAATAATTTTAAAAGAAGCACCAACATCCTGAAAGAAAGCGGTGGTGCCTATAATACCTAAAGATGGTAAAGACCCATCAGATCCAGCTTCATATAGGCCAATTTCAATTCTAAACTATGATTATAAGGTGTTTATGTCTATAACATCTAAGAGAATGGAAAAGATGAAGCCAAACTTAACAGATATGGATCAATGTGGTTTTGTGAAGGGGTGGCAACATTTGACAACGTTAATAGAAGAATGTTCCACAGGGAAGCAGAATGTAAGAAAATGCTACTGGTATTGGTGGCTTGATACAGAGAAAGCATTTGACAGAGTAAGCTGAGATTTTAACAAAAGAGCAATGGAAGCATTTGCATTCCCTGACAAAATTATTAGGTTGATTAGGAGGATACAAGAGGGAATCGGAGGTGAAAATTAAAGTGGTTGGAGGTTCCTCTCTGGTAAGTTCTGTTTGAGCAGAGGAACCAGACAGGGGTGTCCATTTTCTCCTTTGTTATTTGTGTTAAACTCAGAACCATTGGCAAAGAAAATAGACTCAGAAATTCAAGGATATAATTGGTATGGTAATCAAAAAAGTTGGCTTCATTAGAAAAGAACATTTAGGTTCATAGGCTGGTACTAGGCTATCAGCCCTAGGGCCTATACAAGCCTAGCCATAACAATTTCCTGGCTATTTCTTCTCATACTACTTACTTCCCTGGACCCCTGTCTAGCAGGGCAACTGACGTGATCCCTGGGGTGAATTTCCTTTCTCCCATCCAATCATCAAGGTTCCTTTTGAAGAGGGCCAAAGAGGCACTCTGCTTGACATGTATGGGCAATCTATTCCAGAGTCTGGGGAGTCTCTGGGTCAGGAACCTATCCCTCCAGCATGTTTTGTTTATTGCGATGACAAGGTTTAGATCCCTGGAGCGTCTGGCTCTGAGGGATTGGGATTTCTTTAAGTGTAGCATGTCCAACAGCTCTGGGTTTGACATGGCCTTGTATGTTAAGCAGAGATGGCCACTGAGTAGACGATATGCGACAGAGTATAGCTGGAGTTTTTTTAAGACTGTCAGTGCAGGGCATCTGCTTTAGGCTTGTGATTCTTTTAGTGAGCTATTTCTGTGGCCTTTCCAGTTGTTGCAAATGTCTTGGGAGGTACATACCACACGGGGCGTTGTATTCTATAATGGGTCTAAAGAGGGATGACTACAGTGGGACAATGACCTCTTTTTTTCTGGATGAAAAGCCCTTAGTGATGAGGTGTGCCACATCGAAGGATTTCCTGACTGTTGTGGCGATGTGGTTATCGAAGGCGAGACCACTGTCCACCTGTGTCCCTAAGTCTCTTATCACACTTTCGGTGTTTAATGTACTTCCACCTATATGGTAATTCATGGGTACGTGTTTTTTCCCCAAAGGGGATAACTATACATTTCTTGGCATTGAGCTTGAGCCCATGGCTCTGGCACCAAGCATCTGTTTCTGTAAGGCCCTTTTGTAGAGTATCCACATCATTTGGGGATTCATTAATGGCTCCCAGTTTGCAGTCATCTAAGAACTTTGTTAGCCAGAGTCCCTTAGTGTTGGCCTGTACTTCAGAGAAGTAGATGCCAAACAAGAGCGGTCCCAGGACTGAACCCTGAGGTACTCCACTTGTCACTTGTTTGGAGCTGGATTTGGAGTTGGCTACTTTTATAGTGTGGGTTCTATCAGTAAGCCAGTTAGCAACCCATCGGGTGACATGGGGATTAATGCCCAGCTCAGTAAGTTTATCTATGATTCCAGAGTGGGGGATGGTGTTGAAGGCCTTGGCGAGGTCCAGATAGGCTGTGTGGACTGCTTTCACTCGTCCACAGATCTGGAGACTGATTTGAAGAAGTCAGTCAGGTTCAGGAGACAAGATTGGCCCTTCATGGACCCAAACTGGGTGGGGTCCAGTGTTTGAGGGGTGCCAATGTCTTTGTTTTTAAGTTCCATGATAGTGCGTTCAATGCCCTTGCAGATCAAGCTCCTTAGGCCGACTATGATTAAATATGACACTTCGGTGAGGTGCCAGTTCATTTTGTAGTTCATGTAGTATACAGCCCGGGATGTCATTTGGTCTCATGGATGCTGTATTCTTAGCTTTGGAGAGTGCGGTTTCTACCAGTGTGGCCATGATTACTGGAATTTGGCAATCTTTTGTTATTGAGATGGGCCCTTTAGGGGGTGAGGGGGGATGAAGTTGGCACTAAATCTATCTGCCAAGATATTGGTAATATCCTTTGAACATATTTAATGCCATTCTGTTGTAGCTCAGAGCAGATCTGAGCATTGCCATTTACATTCTTGACACAACTACAGAATGCCTTGTGGTTGTCTTTGGAATCTTTGGCAATTTTATTTTCGTAACTAGCTTTGGAGGATTTTATGAGGGATCCCAGCTTCTTACTGAGGCTGGGTAGGTGTTTTTGCATCCTGGGATTTTCCTCTTTTCTGCAACAGTTTCTTCCTTCTGTTGTATAGTTTGTTTATGGCAGGGGACCACCAGATTAGCTTCCTTTTTTGGAGAGTGTCTTGGTTCTATTTGGGATGGCATGGTTCATGCATGAGTGTATGTGCTCATATAGTGCCTTAGTGTAGGATTCAGCAGTCGAATTTTCAGCTCCCATCTGCATGGGTGCCATGAAGTTTGTCACTTCTGACTTAAGTATCATGAAGTTGGCTTTGGAGAAGTTTTTTTACGGAGGTTTCCTTACTGGAGGGTGGGGGTGGGATGTGGATGTCAAGGGTGATTTGCTTATGGTCAGAACTGACCAATGAGGGGGTGACCGCTGGTGTGGAGCATCTATCTCCCATGTTGGTAATGACCAGGTCTAGGATGTTGGAGCCCTTGGTGGGACAATGGATTAGTTGATCCAGGGCATTGGAATTTATGAATTCCAAGAACCATTGGGAAAAGGTGTTGGTACCAGAGTAGTTTTCCCAGTTACTGGCAGGGTAGTGGAAATCACCCAGTATTAGGGTGTTTGGTTGTATCTTAATATTTTCCAGTATGTTTAGAAACGTGTAGTGAGAATCTTGGAGCAAGGTGGGGGATCTGTAGCAAGCTACAATTTGGATTGCAGTCTTACTTAGTGTTAGTTGCACCTGGAGAATTTCAGATGCATTGTGTTGGGCAACTAGCCTAGAGGTGTGAATATCCTTGGTGAATATGAACACTCCTCCACCTGTAGTGTTTCAGTCTTGGTTTGGAAGGCTGAAAGGTGTGGTAAGAGTTGTAGCCTGGTATTGCAGGGGTGCTCTCTGGAGTCTTGAACCAGGTCTCAGTTACTGCACAGATATCGATGAGAGATAAATGAACTAGAAGAGGGCTCTCCAGTAAAGGGAAGGAGCAAATTACATAGAAATAAATAGAAATTGTGGGAACATTACATGTGGGATAATGTTCCAGAGGATAAGGAAAAGTGAGGTTTAAGGAAAAGCAGGAATTCTGCAACTTATGCAACGTTACATTACATGCCATGCATCTTTTCTGCATGTAAATGGGAAAAATAACTTTTTTCTTTATGGTTTGCCTATGTCTTAAGTGATGATTCAGTAAAACTGTTTAAAAACAATGTATTGGCAATTACAAAGTTCTACTGGCAAATATGGCATTGGAATATTTGCCATGGCTAGTATGCGCTTCCCAGTTTATGATCAACAGAAATCACTAATAAGAAAGATATTAGGTCCAATGGTGAACTTTCCTAGTTGGTTTATATATTGTGTATACTCTGAAGGGATCAAAGATGGGGATCTCTAATGGTATACACTAAAACTATTAGTTATACTGAGTCCAATTAGGGTTCAATCAGTTTGAGATAAGTATCATGCAGAATATGGTGAGACAATGATTTAATATGGTGAGACAATGAGTTTATGAACAAAAACAGGCATTTCCCTGACAGTTTTCAGAGGATCTAAATGCATTCTTGCCACTGCATCCCGGAAAAGAGTGAATGCCATCATTAAAATGGAATCCAGATTCTGTAAATATAAAAATACTGATGTTTTCCTCAAATTCAGAGATGATGTTGTTTCGGCTCCTGTCATTCAGCAGTACTGCCTTGATATTCTCCCAAATGGAATAAGCTATGTAAATGTTCCTTTATTTTCTATAAAATGGAAATCTGATATAAAGCTATGTGAACTAAATAATTCAAAGCCCGAACAGCAAAGGTACTACATGTATACCTTTACCATACTTCTACAGGAAGCTATAATCTTTATTAGAAGAATTCCCTGATGGATGAGAGAGGAGGTCCTGTCTGGCCTCCAGAATCCATGGGGGATATTTCAGATGAGACCAGAGAAAGAAGAGCCATACCTGAAGGGGCCAGTAGGGGCAATAAGGATTACTGAACTCTTCAGCCATCTGACTTTCTGCAGAAATGTCGGGATCAATGGTAGAAGGGGGTATATGCATAAAGGAGACCAGAGGGGCAATTGTGAACTACAGCATCCCTCGAGGAGTTCCCCACAGGAGGGGATCAGAGTGAAGCATTTGTTGCACTTGTTGTTTTGGGAGATGCAAAGAGGTCACAGCAAGGTTTGCCTCAATGGCCGAAAATCAGATTTCCCACTGACTTGATTGAGGGAACACTCATAAGGGGTCAGGATGGACCTGTTGAGTTTGCCTGCTAGAATGTTGGTTTTCCCTGGTATATATGTTGCAACTAGAAAGTTGTCTGAAAATTTTGCCCATTCCCAGACCCTCATGGCCTCTCTGCATAATGGGTAACAATGGGTTCCTCCTGGCTTGTTAATATACCAGACTACTGACATGTTGTCAGTGTGTACTGCACCCGTCCCACAGGAGAGGTTGTCCTGAAAGACTTGCAACATTAGAAGAACTGCACTCATCTCTAGGTCACTGATATGCAATCTGGTCTCCAAGGAAGACCACATGCCTTGGACCATCTTTCCCTCGAAATGCCCCCCCCCCCCGGCTGGGAAGTGTCTGTGGTCACTGTGGCCGTGGGGGGGGGGGGGTGAAGGAATGGTCTGCCCAGGAACAGATCGTTTGAATGAATCCACCACTGAAGATGTCCACAAACCAGAGTCAACATGATGGGAACAAATAATTGCTGGTAAAAGTACAGACCACTGAACAGTCAAGGTCCATTGGAGGACTCGTATAAAAACCTAGCAAAGGGCACAAGGACGATAGCAGCTGCCATAGTTCCAAGGGCCTGAAGTATCAATCTTGCCGAGGGAGGTGGTAAAGAAATTATTTCCCGCACTTGGTATCTCAAGGACGCTATGTGGTGAGGAGTCAAAGAAGCTATCTGATATGCTGTATCCAGGACCACACCGATGAATTCCAACCTCTAAACTGGGGAAAGGTTCAATTTGGAAAGTTTTATGGTAATGCCAGAAAGCTGAAGATCTGCAACAAGTAGTCCCAGAAATTAAGTAGTTGATGCTGGGTTGGAACAGTGAAAAGCTAGTCGTCCAAATATGGAAAAAACTGGAATCCTTTCAGCCTCAGGTGAGCTGCCACTACTGTCATGCTTTTGGTAAAACAACCTGGGGGCTGTGGTGAGACCAAAGGGCAGAGCTCTAAACTGGTAATGGCTGGCTCCCAGCCTGAAATGCAAATAACTTTTGGAGCAGCTGTACATGTCTTGAAGGTCTACTGAGCACATCCAATCGCCCTAGCGCAACAGTAGTAGAATGGACTGAACTGTAACCATCCGTTACTTTGACTTCTTTACATGTTGATTTAGACTGCTCAGATCTAGGACAGGTCTTGGGTCCTCTGTTTTCTTTGGCACTAAAAAGAAGCAGGAGTAATCCTCTTTGTCTGGTTGGGACCTCTTGGATGACTCCTTTTTGCAGTAACTTTTTAATTTCCAGTACTGCATGCTCCCTCTGACTAGGTAGAATGTTGGGGAGTTTCTTTTGTTCTGCTGGTGGCAAAAGGGAAAATAACCTCTGGATATTATATTTAGCATCCAGGCATTTTTTGTTAAATTGGTCCAGGTGTGTAGGTGCAGGGAACAAGGACCCCCAACTTCCTCCAGAGATGGACAGCCAAGGCAGCACTTAAGGAGCGCTTGCAGGGCTTGATAGAGAAAGGTTGTCTGAAGCCCTGATTTGGCAGACCCCCTCTGCCTCTGGGGAGGGGTCTACCATTGAAACTTCCTCCTCTGCCACTAAAGGAAGAATTCCCATATTGATCCTGAAAAAGAGTCTTGAGATTTACAAAACAAAGTCTTCTTACCACCTCATTGATTTCTGCAGAAAGTGCGCTGAGGGATAGAAAACTTAATCCCAACAGCAGAGAGTGTCTTTCTTTCCTGCTCACTGCGGGTAAGCGTCTCTGATGGATGGCCCAAACAAGGATGAGCCATCTAAGGGGGCACTGACAAAGGAAGCCTTAAAGGGTTCTGCAAAGTCACAAAGCCTCATCCAGGCATGCCTTCTGTCTGCAAAACCTGAGCCGGCTGCTCTTGAGGTATCCTCTGCTGAATGGGAGATGAGCCTCATGGAAGAGGTAGACACAGAAGCAAGAGTAGCCAATTAGGGAGATAAATGAAGTCCTCACCAGACATGGTCTCTGTAAGAGAGAGTTGGAGAGTTCCCTGACTAAATCTCTCTGCAAATGAGTGAAATGTGCTGTCGCTCGTCCCTCTCTAGTATAGATGAGCGACAGGTGGGGTAGTCTGTTTACATGCTTTATTGCAAAAGAAATACATCACGATGGATAGCAGCATTACAAAATATAAATGGACTGATTAACAGACAGACTATACAGACATATATGCTTACATCTCAACAGCTTACTTGAAAATGGCAGTCAGGCTCACACGTGCTCAGTACTTATACATTTGTGCAAGCCCCTGGACATTTTTTAAAGCTTTACACACACTAATCTACAGCCTCCTCTTAAACAGATTGTCTTCAAATGAAATGATATTAGAATAAGACATGCAATAATATAGACAATCAGAAGCAAACACAATGTTCATGTCCAACTTGCCTTGCATCTGTAACATGGTCTGGAAATACAACTTGATCTAGTAACAGAATTCAGAATTGGGTTTAGCAACAGAGACAGTCTTCCACGAACAACTCATATCAGGAACTTCTGGATTCATCTCAGGAATAGGGATATTTACTGGAACATCTTCTAGAACTAGAATGCTGGATTACTCACTCTGAGATAAAAAGAGAGTCTTTCTCACATGCAAGGTGCTATGGTACAGGCTCGAACACTGGCATCAAATGTTTCTAATTCCGCCTAAACTCTATGCCTTGTGATCCCACAATGTACGATCTCGGCTCACTTTTCACAACTCGAATCCTATGAGAACCTTTGCACGTTTGCATTCTGTCTCTCCTTCACGTAATGGATTGAGCGGTTTGCTGGACCTATCATAATAAGACTTCTGGGATAGGCATTTCTTTAACAGATGGGCTTCACTGATTCTTAGCACTTGGAACCAACAGACTACTGCTGATTGGTAATGTAGTTCTGGTTTGTCTCAACAGTTGTCTCTGGCAGGTGAACCAGGAAGTTTATCACAAGGAATATTTCCGAGATTCAACAGATTCAGGAAAACATCACTATTGTCTTGTTTCAACTTCTCTAGTAACTGTTTCGCACTTTGAACTGCACGTTCTGCCAAACCATTTGACTGTGGACACTCAGGACTACTTGTAACATGAGTAAAGTCCCACTCTCAGGCAAATCTTTTGAATTGCTGGCTAGTAAACTGTGTACCATTGTCAAAAATAACTGTGCGGACTCTACCATGGTAGTCCAGGAATCTGGTTTAGCTGAAGTGGTTCCTTCTGTTGATGTGGTTTTGTACTATTACATACTGAACAAGATGAAAGTACTCTCTCAATATCTTGTGACACAGAAGGCCAAAATAAAAGTCCTCTAGCCCAACTTTTAGTAGAACTGGTTTCTGGACGGCCATGATGCAAGATGGTAATGTGCTCTTGCTGCAAGGACTTTGGAACAATGACTTTTGGACCTTTCAGGACAATACCATTGTCAAACAATATCTCATTTTTGTAAGGAAAATAAAGTTGCACTTCTTGAGGTAAACTAGATTGCTTTGATGGCCATCCTTGACTGATAAAGTGGTTGAGCTTCTGTAAAATGGGATCTGAGGTGGTATGATTTCTAAGCTCATCGAGATGTGTGGAAGAAAAATTTCTCACTTCCATGACTTCAAACTCAAGGCTCTCATTCTCATGCTCTTCGGTGGTATTTCTGGGTAATCTGGATAATGTATCAGCAAAATAAAGAAGTTTGCCTTTCGTGTAGACAAGATTAACGCTGTACTTCTGCAATCTCAACATCATACGTTACAATATGGCTGGAGCTGAATGCATAGGCTTTCTCAAAATAGTGACTACAGCTTGGTGGTCTGTTTTGATCTGGATAGGTCTAGGACAAACATAATCACGGAACTTTGAACATGCAAACACAATTGCTAAAAGTTCTTTATCTGAGCATACTGCATTTTAATTTGGGTTGCAGATCTGGATGCATAGGCTACAGGTTGACCCTCTTGAAGAATGACTGCACAAGACCAAATTTCAAAGCATCGCAGGAAAGAGTAAGTGGTTTGTGAACATCATAGTATCCGAGAGGTGGTGGACTGGCAATTCTTTGTTTCAAGACATCAAGTGCTCTTGGGTGTTGCTCTAACAATGATCAGGATGCATCTTTACGTGTTAGGTGTGGCTAGTTGGCTTAAATCTGGAATAAACTTGCCTAGATAGTTAACCATGCCAAGAAAGCATTGAAGGTCTTGAACAATGCCTGGAGCTGGCATCTCAAGAATGGCCGTTTCAGATGAAGGGTCTGGACATAAGCCTGAACTTGTAAACAAAATGACCAACATAAGTAACTTCTCATAAGCTGAACTTGAACTTCTTAGGATTCAGCTTAAAATTCACTTGACAAGCTCTTTCCAGAACTTTCTCGAGGTTTCTGTCATGGTCAGTTTCACCATTAACTCCTACTAGAATACGATCTACTATAATAACACAAGGGATACCCGGAAACAAATTTGCTCCATTGCACACTGAAAGACTTCACTGGCACAATTTAACCAAAATGGCATTCTCAAAAATCTGTACTTGCCAAACGGAGTACTTAACATAATAAGCAGCAAGGATTTCTTGTCAAGCAAAATTTGCCAAAAAGAACTCTTTGCATCTAAGACAGAAAAAACAGTGGTATTCAGCATCAGTCCTGCAACCTCTTTGACTGTATGCATTGGATGATGAGATCTTTTCAGTGCTTTATTTAAATCTCGTGGATCAATACATATTGTGATATCGTATGAGCTTTTCTTATAGGTTCATAGGTTCATACTAGGCTATCTGCCCTAGGGCATTTATAAGCCTAGCCAGAGTGTGTTTGGCTTTCGCCACCCATTTTACATGAATTTTACTATCCCCTTTTTCGAGGTTAGTTTACTGTGCCGCTGTCTAACAGTAACACAGAAGTGATACCCGGGGTAAACCTACAATCTCCCATCCACTCATCAAGATTCCTTTTGAAGAGAGTCAGTGAGGGACACTGCCTAACTTGGACTGGGATTTTATTCCAGAGTGAAGGGAGCCTCTGGGTTATGAATCTGTCCCTCCAGCATGTCTTATTTATTTCAGTGCAGAGGTTCAAGTCCCTCCAGCGCGTAGCTCGATGAGACTTGGATTTTCTGAGGTGCAGCATGTCCATTAATTCTTGGTTGGACATGGCTTTATACGTCAGGCACAGATCGCCTCTAAGCAGGCGGTATGTAACTGAGTAGAGCTGGAGTTTCTTTAACCGGGCAGCATATGGCATCTGTTTGAGCCCTTTGATCCTCTTGGTGAGGTACTTTTGGGGTCTTTCTAGTTGCTGCAGGTGTCTGGTGAGGTACATCCTGAAAGGGGTATTGTACTCAATTATGGGCCTGATGAGGGATGAGTAAAGAGGCACAATGACCTCTCCTGATCTAGATGTGAATCCCTTCATGATTAGGTGGCCTATATAGAAGGTTTTTCTAACCACTTTGGCCATGTGGTTGTCAAATGAGAGATTGCTATCAACTTAGGTCCCCAGGTCCCTAATTACTTCTTCCGTACTTAATGGATTACCACCTATGTGGTAATTTGGGGGCACTTTGTTTTTGCCAAAGGGGATGACTATACACTTTTTGGCGTTTAGCTTCAGGCCATGGCTCTGGCACCAGTTATCAGTTTCTATGAGACCCTTTTGGAGGATGCTTGTGTCAGCTGGGGAATCGATTATGGCACCCAGTTTGCAGTCATCTGCGAACATGGTCAGCCACAGTCCTTCCGTGTTGGCCTGTACCTCCGAGAAATATATACCAAACAAGAGAGGTCCCAGGACTGAGCCCTGTGGGATGCCACTTGTAACTGGTTTGGAGTTTGACATGGCTCCAGCAATTCTGACCATGTGGGTTCTGTCCTTGAGCCAGTTTGCAACCCATCTAGTGACATAGGGGTTTATATTTAAGCTGGAGAGCTTATCTATGATGCCCGAGTGAGTATTGTATCGAAGGCCTTTGCGAGGTCCAGGAAGGCTGTGTGGACCACCTTCCCCTAGTCAATGGCCTTAGTGACCGTTTCAAAGAAATCAACCAGGTTTAAGAGGCAGGATCTGCCCTTAACAAAGCCGAACTGGGTAGGATCCAGTGTCTGTAGGTCCCCAATATCTTTATTTATGAGTTCCATGATGATCCTCTCCATAGCTTTGCAGACCAAGTTAGTCAGGCTTATGGGGTGATAGTTTCCAGGATCCATTGAGGCACCACCTTTGTGGAGAGGGACCACTGTTGCTGTACGCCACTCTTTGGGTACATAACCTGTGAACAGTAGCTTTATGTTGGGGTTCAGCTCTTCTTGGAGTTCATGTAGGACGCAGCCTGGGACACCGTCTGGTCCCATTGATGCTGTGTTTTTTGCTTTTGAGAGGGCAGCTCTTACCTGAGCATCTGAGATGTCAGGGGGGCAGCACTCTGCTGGGATAGATATTTGCTCTTTTGGGTGGGAGGGGGGGAGAAATTTGCGCTGAACCTGTCAGCCAGGATGTTGGCAATGTCAGTGGATTCAGTGTATTTTTTGTCATTTTGGACTAATTCTGAGCATATCTGGGAGTTCCCACCCAGGTTCCTAACATAACTAAAGAAAGCCTTGTGATTATCTTTAGTGTCTTGTGCAATTTTTCTCTCAAAGCTGGCCTTAGATGATTTTATGAGTGCCCATAGTTTTTTTGCTAATACTGATCAGAGATGCCTTCCCTTTTAGGGATTTTGCTCTATCATGTAATAGCTTCCTCCTTCTATTGTATAGTTTGTTTATGGCTGGGGTCCACCAGACAGGACGCCTGCCTTTGTGGGATTGAGTCTTGGTTTTATTTGGGATTGCATGATCCATGCATTCCTGAAGGTGTTCGTAGAATGCGTTTATAAAGGATTCTGCGGTCTGAGACGTATTTTCCACAGGCCCGGGGGCTCTGAAGGATTCTACCTCGGTTTTGAGGAGTGTGAAGTTTGCTTTAGAGAAGTTTTTCACTGTGGTTTTCTGGGCAGGGGGTGGGGTCGGGATGTGGATATCCAGTGAGATTAATTTATGGTCTGATCTTACCAGTGAGGGATACACTTCTGGTCTGGAACATAGAGTCCCCATGTTGGTGATATCAGGTCCAGTATGTTTTCCCCTCTTGTGGGAGTGGTGACAAGTTGTTCCATAGCATTTGAGTTTATAAATTCTAGGAACCTTTGGGCTAGGGTGTTGGAGCTAGAGTAATGCTCCCAATCTATGTTTGGGTAGTTGAAGTCGCCCAATATAATGGTGTTTGGAGATACCTTCATATTTTCCAGTGTTCTCAGGAAGGCCGAGTGGGGTTCCTGGGTTTGGGAGGGTGGTCTGTAGCAGGCTATAAACTGGAAGGCAGTTTTACCCACTGTCAGTTGCACAAGGATAGTCTCCGATGCTTCGTGCTGTGCTACCAACCTGGAGGTGTGGGTATTTTTGACGAATATTGATACTCCCCCTCCTTTTGTGGTTCGGTCCGAGTTTTGGGACCGAAAAGCATGGTATGAGGTATAACCTGGTAGTGCTGGGGTGCTTTCGGGAGCCTTGAACCAGGTTTCTGTTACTGCACAGATATCGATGTTCTCCTTGCTAAGGAGAGTTTTGAGTGCCTGCATCTTGAGGTTTAGACTTCTGGCGTTGAGTAGCATTACTCTTAGTTTCTTATCCCTTGTGATACCTATGGAGGTGGGTTTGTCTTTTGAGCCTTGCCTAAAAAAGGCACTATGGGGGTGGCAAGAGCCTTTGCCAATATCCGAAAGCCCAGGGGTGACAGGTGCAAGCTTTCCCTAGCGAAGCAACATGGCTTGTCGAGCATGTCATCCCAGGCTGACAGGCACTGGATCCCCTTTGAATGACACCAGTACTTAAGCCAATTGTTGAAATTGATCATCTTGTTTTCATATTGTGGCATCATTCTTGGTGAGGATAAGATGCTACTCAAGGTCAGGGTCATACCGGCCTGGGCTACATGCTCAGATAGCTCCTCTATGTCTCTTTTCATGTAGTCCAGGGAGGTACAGCTTAGGTCATTCACCCTAGCATGGATAACGACTGAGTCATATTTGTACTTGCCTTGGAGTGACCTGAGTGCTTGTGTTATGTGGCGGATCCTAGCACCTGACAGGCAGCTCACCGTGACCTTCTCCTTGTTCAGCCTAGTGAGCGGGACGTCAGTGTGCCTGATGATAGAATCACCTATTACAAGTGTATCAGGTGTGTTTTTTAGCCTTACGGGCTGTGATTGTTCGGCACACTGGCTTTGTGAACTATGTGTTGCACGTGTTTTGTTTTGGTGTAGTGGTTGCTTGGATGTCTGCTTTGGAGGTCTCTGCTGCTTAGGCAGATTTTTATTTAGAGCCTCCGAGTATGTTTTTGTGTGTTTATGTGTTTGGTTTGCTGTCGTGGTAGGTCTATGTGAGACTGGAATTGCAGTGAGTGTGGTTACCTTCTCCTCCTGACTGGTTACGCCAGTACTGAGTTGAGAGGGTTTAGCCTCCAGTTTGGCTATATGGTTGCATTTCTTGCATATGTTGGAGCTTGTTGGGAGGAGGAGAGGGTTGTCTGTGTACATGAGGCAGTTGTAACATTGCCTCAAGATTCCCAGATTCACCAGCTGGACCGGAGAGGAGACTGACAACTGACCTTTGGACATGCTAGAATAGTATTGGGAATTCCTTTATAATTTTAAAAAAGGGCCAGTGGGGAACAAGGTACTCAAGGGGAGTTTGTGACGGTGTAATGCTTTTAATTTTTTAGTGCGGACTTATATAATTGCTTTAGTGAGCAAGTGCTTGGCTTTAGATTAGGAATAGGGTGTTTCTTTTAAGAGCTGGAGCAGTTCTAAGGGAAAAAGTGAAGAGCAGACTTTGTGGAGCCAAGAATGGTTTAAACCCAGTTAAGCGGCGCTGCCCGATGCTGCGCTATGCGCAAAATCGCGCAAAGCCGCGCTAAAGCGGGTTTTATACAGGGGTTCTTGAAAGAGCTAGAAATTGGCCCAAAACGGCCAATAGACTACCAGATTCTTGTGCTGGGAACTACCACCACGGAAGATAACCATTCAGTAGGTTCTGCAACTGGACAAGTTACTCCTTGCCACACCATTTTATCTATTTTGGCGTTGACTCTGTTCTGCATAGCTACTGGAACTTTCTGGGCTGGCCTGACAACTGGACCAACTTCAGGGTCTAACTTCAAGGAGTACACTTCTGGAAGCTTGGCTAGTTTGTCTTCAAAAAGATCAGCACAGGTAGAGAAAATATACTGGGTGAAATTGGAACAGTGGTCTTTCAAGCTAACATGATGGACTTCCTTATTAAATGAAAAAAGTCCCATTTTCAAACTCTCTCCGAGCCCTAATAATGACTGGATGTGCCCTTTGACCACATAAAACAAGTTGTAGCCTCTCCCAGCAGAGCAACATGTAAGAACTGCTGAGCCCCTTGGTTTGAATCTCTTTACCACCATAAGCAACAAGCTTTGAACACTTTGCCAAATCAAGCTTCGCACCAGCACATACTCTAGCAAATATTTCTGCAGACATAACATTGCACTTTGAACCTGTGTCAACTTTGAGCTCTACAGGTTTTCCCTTTATCCGAACAGTACAAAATACTTCATACTTTGCCCATAAATCTAGTGCAGTGGCTGTTTCATGAAGCACTGACACACCTTCAATATGAAACATAGAGTCGTAACTTTCTAAACTGATCAATTTGTTTCGTAAAATGTTCCATTTTAACAGGAGAATATGTGCATTTTGATTTACATCTTTTTAAATGATTCCACTTATTGCATTTGTGACATTGCTGACCAAAAGCTAAACATTTTTGGCTTTCAGGCTCATGACTTCCTCCACAATTACTACAGCTGGCATAAAATTGGGTATAGGGACATGCTTCGAGTTTGCTGACTCACCCATGTTTCACACAGGTGACACTGTGCAGTTTACAGAGCACATCTTGAAACTTGCTAGAAAGCTACGGGATTTCCCAGTGAGTGTTACAGGTTTGCAGTTGCAGCCATGTGCTTGGACCCGTTTCTTTTAACCATGTGCTGCATACTGTCAACATATGCTTTAAAAGTTACTGAAAGCATGCATCTCTCATTTGTAAGCATATTTGTGTGCTTTTCCTTAAACTCATATATCTGAAAAATCTCAATGGCCTTATTCAAAGTTAAATCACTGTCATGAAGCAAAATATTTTGCACAGAATCATCTTTAAAATCACACACAAATCTGTCTTTTATCAACTCATCCCTAAAATCACCAAAACTGCATGTTTTAGCTTTGTTTCCCAAATCAGTTATACATGCTGCAAAAGTTTCATCAGGCTTTTGATCCCTTGTGTAAAATAAGTGCCTTTCCATTGTAACATTCGTCTGGGGGTTACACATTTCTCTAAATTTACGTTTTAAGTACTCAGGGTCTTCCCTTGACACAGCCGGTACAACTATATGACGGTTTTCCCCCTCTCCTGCAAAGACAGCAGGTGCATACACATATAAACGCTCCCTTTCTATGGTTTCTGACCCAGTTAAATTAAGCAGAATAAATGTTTTTTTACAGTCATCTTTACCAGAAACTTTTAGCCAGTATGAAAATGTTGTACTCTTGCTCAAACGCTCTCCAGTTTTCTGCAATATTATTGTCAAACACAAGTGGAGTTGGCTTGGAAAATCCATCTGCCATGGCAACAAATTATGCCCAAACACACTGGAAAAATATGGCCCTTGTAGTTATATATGAACAAGCACACAGCCAGCACTTGTAATAACATTCAAGTGCACAATAAACTCTTTGAAACACTTTACTTTGTGAAATATGCTTTGTAATGGCTGTATTTTGTGAAATAACTGTACAATCATGTGAGCACTTCATACACTTATGACAACTCGAGCAGCTTTAATTAATGTGAAAAAGTAGTGCTTAACGAAAAAAAAAGTGGTCATTTCCCTTATTTTATTCAATTTGTGCAATTCAGGCTTTATTTCAAACATTTTCCATAGTTATTTTGAGTATTTCTATTAATATATCATAGTTTTGAAAATTTCTGTTACTTAGAAAATGCCTCGTTTCATATTTTGCGAAGAAATAGTTTGAGCAAGTTTTAATACCTGAAATTCGTTTCTGACCTGTTTTGAGGGTTATACGTGGAGTAGGGAAATCACTCCTTTATATTCCTCCAGTGTTAACTGAGTACTTGAGAGGCACTTGAATCTGAATAATCTGGATCCCATTTTGGCACCATGTCCTTTTTAGACATGCCACTTCTGACACCATGTTGTTCATCCCTCTCTAGTATAGATGACGAACAGGTGGGGTAGTTCATTTATATGCTTTATTACAAAGAAATACATCAGGATGGATATCAGCATTACAAAATATAAACAAACTGATTAACAGACAGACTATACAGACATACATGCTTACATCTCAACAGCTTACTACAAAATGGCAGTCAGGCTCGCAAATGCTCAGTATTTATACACTTGTGCAAGCCACTAGAAAGCATCTTAAAGCTGTACACACACATGATCTGCATGTGCCAAGCAATTTAACGACCTCAGCGCAAACATAGCCGAGGTGCAGATGTGCTTACCAAACCTGTCCTTCGCCTGAGACTCCCTGTTCGGCAGATGGACAGACGAGTTCTATTTGGCTAGCTCCTTCTTAGTGGTTGCTGCTACAACAATGGCATCAACAGGGACAGCCTTGGACCAATAAAAGCTGTCATGGGGGGGGGGGCTAGAAACCTATCCAGTCATTTCAGGATTTGTTCGATAGTGTTCAGCTCCTTCCAAACCAGTCAGGAAATTAAGTCAATAAGGCTGTCCGCCAGGGGGAGTTCAAACAAGATGTAGAAGGGCCTGCCCTGAAAGCATCCAAGAACACAGACTCTTCAGAAGGAAGAGGTTGGGTCGACCAGCCACCTTCCTGTCTAAGGATCTCCAAGAGGTCTCCAAAAAGATATCATCAGGTGGTAATCCTAGGGATCCTTCTCCCTCATCAAAGTCTTTGTGTTCTGTGAGTGACTCCATTGGGAAGTCAATGTACCTTCTTTTGCAAGTGTTCTTCTGAGGAACTTCCTCTGTGGGGTGTTCAGGGAAGGTATCAGAAGAAAAAGGGGGCTTCCTCATGGGGCAGAACTTGGAGGCTTTTCAAGGCAGGTTGACCCCGGACAGCGATGATGGGCTCAGCACTCACATACTGTGAAGGGTGATGGGGAGGATCGGAGGCAGAAGAGGTCAGATCTCTGTGAACAAAAAAAACACTTTCCACAATCTGGAAGGCCAATGGACCAGGAGAAACTCCCTCCATCTCCCTAGAAACCAAGGCAGTCGAAGAAGCATAGACAGGAATCACCATGGATCTGTGGTCCCCAGACAGGATCACAGCCAAGCTGTTGAGGGCTGAAGCACTGAGAGAAAGGGATGGGTCTGAAAAAGTCAGAACCAAACCCCTATCCTCAGATCAGAGACTCACTATGATCGGACAATTTTGGAACACAGCTAGTCAGGGTAGCAGCTGGAGTCAAGGAGGGAAGCTTCCTTGGATCCAAAGCAGACTCTCTCAGGTACCTAGGATCCTGGGACTCTGAAATTGTTGGTCAGATCGTTGAAGGAGGCTGGATCAAAGCAACAGGAACACTCACTGATCCGAATGGGGACACAGCTGACAATATCCCCATCTGGATCTGAGTTTTGAGGAACCCCCATATCATCCTGTCCATATCAACATCCAACAGACTCCTTGAGGAACCAATCAATGTAGGTCTGCAGTGTCTGGACGGGATCTGAAGTAGTTTTGAGGGCAGTGTTGGGAAAACTGTCTTGATGGTGAACTCTGGGGTTCGGGTCCTAACTCCCAGATCCAAGGTCTTTGGATCAGAGGTACAGGAAGTTGGCCTAGGAGAGGCAGTCATGTGAGAGGTCCCTGTCGGATCTGAAGAGCCCTTTGGATCTGAAGGGGCAGAAGTAGGTCTTGGATCCATCAAATTTGGGTTTGATGTCTTAGCAGTCTTCACTGGAGGCTCCGAAGAAGCTCTGGAAGTCTTATGGGAGCATTTCCTCAGATCCGAAGACCCAGTAAGGCTGGCTGAGGGGGTCTGCGCCCCTGAGGAGGAGGATGAAGCAGGTAACAGACCCTTTAGAATAAGTTTGTTCCTGCGGTCAGTGATGGCTCGAGGGTTAAATCCCTCGCAAATATGCCAATCTGACCGCAGTTGATCTGGCCCTAAACAATACACATTTACTATGCGCATCAGAATGGGGGATCTTATACCAACATACGAAGCAGTGCTTGAATCCTGTAGGCTTGTCCAACATGGTACAGAAGAAAAATTTAACACCAACTGCACACTAATTACCACACTTCAACAACACAGCAACTATAACTAGAATAATCTTTTTTTTTTTTTTTTTTAAATACACAATTCAATCTAGAGGGAAAAAGAGAAAAGCGGAAGGCAAAAATGCCAACTGTGTGGAGACAGAAGCAGGAAGAAAGGATAAAAACATTGACTAGTCCCAAACACCTGCGAAACTGAAAAGGAGGGGAGGAAACGGATAGCAATAAAAGGTAATAAAGAATAAGTATAATACGCCAAAAAAAAAAACTAGACTTATCGGCACCCAAGAATGAGACCAGGCAAACAAGATCTGAGGAAGCTACAGAGGTGGTGGAGCAATAAGGGTAGAGGGAGGAGCTCGAGACTAGGATCCAAGTCTAAAAAATGAGGCCAAATCAGACCTAAGGGTCGGATCTCTAACCCAACAGTGAGGAAGAATGAAAAGAACATCATCAGATCTATTAGTTTTACAGAGTTCAACTAGGGCTTCAATTAGGTTGAGATTTGTATCAAACAGAATATGGCGAGATAATGACTTAATATGGTGAGACAATGAGTTTATGAACAAAAATAGATACTCCCTGGCAGTTTTCAGAGGATTTAAATGCATTCTTGCCACTGCAACCCAAAAAAGAGTGACTACCATCATTAAAATGGAATCCAGGTTCTGTAAATATAAAAACACTGACATCTTTCATGGTAAGGAAGACCTCAAATTCAGAGATATTGTTTAGGCTCCTGGCATTCAGCAGTATTGCCTTGATGTGCTCCCAACTGGAATATGCTATGCAACTTTTCCTTGTAGTTCTTTAAAATGGAAATCTGATAAAGCTATGTGAACTAAATAATTCTAAGCCCCAACAGTAAAGTTTCTACATGTAAATATCTGCCATATTTATACAGCAAGCTATAATCTTTATCAGAAAATAAACATGCTAATTTTTAGAAAATGATAGGAGCAAATTACATAAAAAATGGAAATTGCAGGAACCATACATGCAGAAAAATGTTTTGGAGGTTTAAGAAAAGGCAGGATTTGAACAATTTATGTCATGTTGATTAGACTGTAGAGAAGAATATATGTGATGTATGTACAATGTTTAAAAATAAGAACTTTTAATGTGGTTTGTTTACTTTTATATAAATGTAAGTATGCCTACTTCACAAGTGATAACTCAATCAAGGTGTTTTAAAAAAAAAAAAAGATGATAAACATGCTAAAGGCACAACTTTCCATCTGGGACAGATTTTGATAAAGAGATAGCAACAGGATCAGCCTTGTGTTGTATGTGATATGTAGAAATCAAATCTAGTCTGCCTAAAACAGACTTATAAAAGCTTGCAACCTTTTAGGAATAGAACTCACAAATATGGAACAACTTTCAAAATGTAAAGTAATGGAAAAGTCTGCTCTCAGTCAGAGTTACATCATCCCTCACTATAAGTCTTAACTACAGGAAAGGGTATTTCCTACAGACTACATAAAACTGTTCCATAAAATGAAAAGTTTCCATAAAAAGAATCTTTTTTTTTTGAGGAAACCATGAGGACTGAGATGGAGATTTCTCCTCTTTCAAAATCTTGTCAGGAAGACTATTGCATCAGCCTCAGAAACAAATCTTCCTCTTCATTAGATGAGTAAGTGGAAGGAGCATTTTTTTTTCCGTTTTCCACTTACTTCCTTGAACCTTTGCACATACCTGCAAAACTCTGTATACAATATACTTACCACAATAAATATGGATGAAGCCAATGCTGTGATATAAATGGATAAAGCCTTTAATAATGGGTCAGGTGACCAGGGTCTGATTAGCCACACGGTGTCAGAGGCACTAGCGGGGAGGGAAGGGCATTTTTTTAGATATTCCCTGAATAGAGGTGTGGTCTATAGTGGAGAGTGGCCCCTTGGAATGAATAGATGCACGGTGAGGGGATACAGGTAGGTGACTAAATAAAAAAAAAACATCCCAGCAGAAGCAATCCTCAGCATGATTTCTGAGATGCCCTTAAGATTCACATAAGCCCCAGCCCCAAGTTGATGAAAGTCTGGGGGTAGGAGGAGGATCTGGTAAACCCAATGATGTACACGGGCACAAGGACAGCTGGAAAGTAAGAAACAAAAAGCATGGGGGGGACAATAAATATGGATAAGTATGTCTAGCCTGCTCAACCAGAAGTACTGATAAACTTTCCAAGCCTGACTGAGATGGATATCTTGAGACAGTGCAAAAAAAAATGTCTGACGATTATCTAATACTGAAACAGCGTAACACAGTATGTGGGAGATGTACATACATAATGTCCATGAAGACAAAAAA
>NC_056733.1:1399503060-1399508060 GCF_019279795.1 Protopterus annectens
GTCTCTTTGTTTCATGATGGACTTAGTTTCCTTTGAAAGCCAGGGAGCGTGATTGGATTTCACTCTAATCTTCCTGGAGGGAGCTAGAGAGTCCAGTGTATTCAGGAAAATGTTGTTAAAAGTGTTAATAGAATCATTTAGAGGGAGTTGTCTAAGGATGGACCAGTCCATGTTTTGTAGAATAGAGTTAAACTGTGAAGAATTAAATGTAGATAGTTTTCTACATTCTTTGAAAAGGTGGGGTTTAAGAGTGTGGGAGCTGTATCTTAGGATGGAGGTAGGGAGATGGTCACTAAGGGAGTCTGATAAGGTTGTGGGTTGGTGGTAGTGATGGGGGGTGTTGGTAAGAATCCAGTCTTTTATGGAGCTGGAGGCTGAGGTTTTGTGGAAGCAAGTGGGGATAGAAATGAGTTGGTGGAAACCATGAAGGTGAATACTATGGTAAGGGAGAGTCAGAAGATAGTTTTGACCAGTCTATATTGACATCGCCAAGAATGAGGGTTTCATAAGGTATGTTTAGAGTGAACCAGGATAAGATGTTTTCCAGAATGGGTATATTGTTGCCAGGAGGAAGATAGATGGAAGCTATAGCCAGTTTTTTTGTGGGGATTCAGATGAATGTTTAGAATGAGAAGTTCAGCAGGGTGGAAGCTGGGAATAGACGTGGGGTAAGGTGATAGGTTAAGGGTGTTAGGAGTAGAGGATGGCTACGCCACCACCTTTCTTTGAAGGTCTGTCATATTGGTAGATGTTGTAGCCAGGAGGGAGAATTTCACTATTACAGATATGTGGCTTGAGCCATGTTTCAGATAGGGATAGGATGTGAGGGGTTTTGTAAGCAATCCAAGAGTGTAGCTCAGTAGTTTTATTAACTAGGCTTTGAATATTCAGTGAATAAAAGGTTAGGTGTTTACATGGAGGCGAGTTATGGGACAGAGGTTGTGTGTTTGGCAAGTTGTTGGAAGAGAATTGTGAGGAGGAGGTAGATGGGGGATGGGGAGAGGGGAGGTGTAGAGGAGCCTGGATTGGGGTGTATGTCCCCAGAGGAGAGTAGGTCTTTAGTGAGAAGAGTAATTGATGTGAAAGGTTGATAGTATTTCGGTGGTTTAGATTTAGTCTTATTAGATGGTTTGAGAACTTGTAGTACGTGTCTTTTATATAGAGTTGAGGTAGAAGTGTTAAATAGGTTTGGAGAGATGGTAAAGGAAAAAGAAGCAGGAAAGCTGCTTAATGAGTGAGAAGTTGGAGAACAGGGGAATGGATATGTGAGGTGGCAGAGACAGAGTAGAGTGAGTAGTGTTGCAGATATAAGTAGATGCAGCATGATGAGTAGTTTGGATTGGGTGTGGAGAGAGGAAGTTAGGAAAGGATGTGGAAGTGGAATTGTAGTGGATGGCTTGGCAGGAAGGGGAGGGATGGTTATGTGTAAAGGAAACTGTACTGGGTGGGTGGGAATGGGAGCGAAGTGAGCCCGAGCGTAGCGGGGCTGCACTGGCAAGGAAGGACCCAGTAAAAAACAATCAGTGAAATAGGAGAAAGGAAGAGAAAAGAGAGTGTAGGGTTCTAGCTATAAGCAGAGGTAGTGGGTCAGAGATTAGGAGAGCAGGGGGTTAGAAGCAAAGCACAAGTATAGAAGCTTAAGGAAGAGCAAGGTAGGGCAAGGAATAAGGGGGTGCTTAAGATCTCTTGCTGTGGTAGAGAGGACACAAGCAGATAAAAGGAGGAATGGGTATAGGGAAGAGTAATTTGGATTGTGGGGGTATGCTTAACAGTGGAGAGGAGTAGGGCTTAGTGGGGGGTAGGATGACTGAGAGATTAGCATGTTAGAGTAGGAGAATGGGGTAGTGGAGAGGGAGCGGTCAGCAGGTGAGCTACAGCCAACACAGGGGTAGCCTGGAGATTACAGGCAGCATATATATGTTCAAGGTGAGTAGTACATACTTTGTTAAGTCCACTAAGAGAGGACACAGTCCACAGATATTTGGCAGGAGGTGGTATTCCAGAAAGTTTGGGCCAGGAGTAGATTCAGGGAAGCACAGGTAGCGTTAAATAACCTGTAAAACAAAAATAAAAATACATAAGGCAAGTGAGTTGCAAGGGGCTAAGGGAATAGGAGCTATGAGAGTGGCTGAGTAAATGAGTAATATGGAGGGACAACTGAAGTGAGAGTAAGGTAGGATAGGGTGAGATATGAGTGGGGGTGGAGGGCAGTGGTGTGGGATTAGTGTAGTGGGGGCACTTAGGACACAAAAGTAGTGGGACACTATTATAGTTACAGAACTTGTTTACACATTGCATGAGATGGTCCAAGTCAAATAAATAAGAAATTCAATCACAAACAGCAGATATTGTGCCACTCTGTAACAGTTAATACAGTTAGGGTAACAGGTAATCAATCACTTAAACAGCAGATATTAAGCCTAGTAATGCACTAGAGAATAGTCAATCACTTAAACAGCACTTATAAAAAAACAATTAAGGTAGCATACATATAATGTTAAATATATGAGTGAGCATTTAGTTCAGTATGGGCAGGTACCGCATTGAACGTAGTATATATCTATGTTCAAGTTAAAGAAATGGTGGTCGCTAGACAATGGAAGGGAAGGACAGAGTTAGGGAGGCATCAGGAGAAAGAGACAGGGGTAGGCAGACAGCACGTGGTGAGAGAAGCACCCAAAAAGGTACACAGGGGAGTCCAATTACTCCTAAGAGAAGCACACAAAAAGGGCCGACATAAAACAAATTAATGGCCAAGTGACAAAACCCAACCTGAGATTCTAAATTCTACTTAAATTACCAATGGCGACATTGATTTGACATTAAATGCAAGGCAAATACCTGGGATTTAGCCAGTTTTAACAGTCCATGGATTAGCCTATGTGTTGTAGAGTTTGTAGCAGTTTAAGTAGTTCCTGATTGCCATTCATGTGTCACAGCTTAAAAGTAGCAGTGTGAACACGCACAAAGGCTGACCAGTGGGAGCGGTAAAGAAAGTAGGGGGAAAGTATAGAGAATCTAGAAATATGAGTCGCTAGTCTATAGAAAGAAGGGTCAGTGTGGGAGAAGCATTAGTGGAAAGGACAGGGAATAGCAGACCAGCGCATGGTGAAAGATGCACCAAAAGGCCCGTTACAGATCCCAAGTCGCATTAATGATTAACTTATAACATTAGCGACTGCGAATAAGCATGTAATATAAGGCAGTCACAATAAGTTACAGTTAAAAAGACATTACAACGTTGGATAGCACTTTCAACTGACTGAATGTATTAGTGACAGCAGACAACAATCAGATACAGGGCAAGCACGGATGTAACACCCAATACGAGGCAGACAAAACAAGATACAGCTTAAAAGAACATCATACTAACCAACCAAATGACCGAAATCACATTTGCAACAGAGGCTAACGCATAGATACTGGGCAGTCACGTATAATCATCTGGGACAAAGCCTGCTCAGTACATGCACATAAACAAAAAAGCTAAAAATAAAAACTCATGAGTCAAAGTAGACAAATGCAGCAGTTGTATCAGTTCCCAATGAGCTTGTCCATTATCTTAGAAATAAGAAAATCGTAGCAATGGAATCACAAATAATGGCTTACCTGTGGCTGGCTAGGAGACACCTTAGGACCGCTCGTTGGAGGGGGAGAGAGAGAGAGTAAAGGATGGCACTAAGGAAACCCGTGCCAAGGCTAAAAGGGCGTAATGGAGTACGGGAAACCTGCAGCAGTAACCATACCTGGGGGTGAGGGGCAGGGAAGGAAAGGGATGAATATGACAAAATGTGTAGTTGGAGAGGCTTACATGAAGAGGAAGGAAGAAACAGCACGTAGGGGAAGATAAGGATATATAGAAGCAGAAGTAGTGGAGGATAGACAGTGTGAACGAAAGTCAAGTTAAAAAGAACATATATGACAGTGTTTAGCTAGGACATATAAAACGCTAAACACAATGTGCAGATAGCTGCATAAACAACATTGTCTGAATTGCAGTCAAAATATGTAGTATACTGTATTTTAAAATTATTATGTTTAAAAGTATATGAGGCACCTGTTAGAATATTCTTACAGGCAACGCATTTTCCACAAGCAAACATCCCCTTATTACTGTGAATGACAGGGGGTGTAACAATAAACTGAGTGTCTCTATTTTCAAATAGAGAATGTAAAGATTTAAATTTTTTTGTGTAAAAACAGGACCTAACCCTAATTTGTTGTCAACCTCCTGGCTGGAGGTAAGAATATCCCTGTTATTATAAAACACTTTCTTAATAGCTAGAGAGTCCCTGCAAATAGGAAATGGGAAACTAGTGAATCTATCTACAGAGTTGTGTGTAGAAAGAGTGTCCTGAATTATGTATTTGTGAAACGTCCTGATAGGTACAGGACAAGGGAGTAGACTGTGACACAAACATAGTATTGGTTATACCAACTAGGAAAATTCTTCGGAATTCCTAAAATACATAAGGACCAGTCTAATCCTCCTTTTAGACACAGTGTCGAACAAGAAAACTAAGACAGAAATTATAGCAGACTTTATTGATTTGGTATTAAACCCTTTAGTACAAGTTTCACCCTATTTTCTAAGGGATTCATGCGATTTCCTTCATCTCCTTTTTCTCAACCCTCCTACTGATGAACATACTATTTTAGTTACTTTAGATATTGAATCATTGTATTCTAACATTCCTCATGATATAGGCATAGAATACTTAAGAAATTATTTATCAAAATTTACCACCTTCTCACAGGAAAAAAATAACATGATTTGCTCCCTAACTTCTCTCGTATTAACTAACATTTTTTTTCACTTTGATGGTAAGATTTTTCATCAAACTAAAGGTGTAGCTATGGGGGCTAAAGTAGCTCCTGCCTTTGCAAATTTAGTATTAGCCTGGTGGGAATGTAACTTTCTAGTATATTTACCTGGTTTTAATAATATTCTTCTGTACCGATGTTACACTGATGACCTCTTTTTTGTATGGAAGGGATAT
>NC_056733.1:1399510560-1399520560 GCF_019279795.1 Protopterus annectens
AGTTGCTGCAGGTGTCTGGTAAGGTACATCCCAAAAGGGGCATTGTACTCAATTATGGGCCTGATGAGGGATGAGTAAAGAGGCACGATGACTTCCCCTGATCTAGATGTGAATTCCTTCATTAGGTGGGCTATATAAAATGTTTTTCTAACCACTTTGGCCACGTGGCTGTCAAATGAGAGATTGCTATCAACTTTGGTCCCCAGGTCCCTAATTACTTCTTCTGTACTTAATGGATTACCACCTATGTGGTAATTTGTGGACACTTTGTTTTTGCCAAAGGGGATGACTATACACTTTTTGGCATTTAGCTTGAGGCCATGGCTCTGGCACCAGTTGTCTGTTTCTATGAGGCCCTTTTAGAGGATGCTTGTGTCGGCTGGAGAGTCGATTATGGCGCCCAGTTTGCAGTCATCTGCGAACTTGGTCAGCCACAGTCCTTCCATGTTGGCCTGTACCTCCGAGAAATATACACCGAACAAGAGAGGTCCCAGGACTGAGCCTTGTGGGACGCCACTTGTAACTGGTTTGGAGTCCGACATGGCTCCAGCAATTCTAACCATGTGGGTTCTGTCCTTGAGCCAGTTTGCAACCCATCTAGTGACATAGGGGTTTATATTTAAGCTGGTGAGCTTATCTATAATGCCCGAGTGGGGTATTTTATCGAAGGCTTTTGCAAGGTCCAAGCAGGCTGTGTGGACCACCTTCCCCTCGTCAATGGCCTTGGTGACTGTTTCAAAGAAATCGACCAGGTTTAAGAGGCAGGATCTGCCCTTAAAGCCGAACTGGGTAGGATCCAGTGTCTGTAGGTCCCCGATATCTTTATTTAGGAGGTCCATGATGATCATTTCCATAGCTTTGCAGACCAAGCTAGTCAGGTTTATGGGGCGATAGTTTCCAGGATCCGTTGAGGCACCACCTTTGTGGAGAGGGACCACTGTTGCCGTACGCCACTCTTTGGGTACATATCCTGTAGTAAGGCTGAGATTGAACAGTAGTTTTATGTTTGAGTTTAGCTCTTCTTGGAGTTCATGTAGGACGCAGCCCGGGACACCGTCTGGTCCCATTAGGTTCATAGGTTCGTACTAGGCTATCTGCCCTAGGGCATTTATAAGCCTAGCCAGAGTGTGTGTGGCTTTCACCACCCCTTAGGATGTGAATACTACGCCATTTTAGGGTTTAGTTTACTGTGCCTCTGTCTAGTAGTGACACAGAGATGACCCCCGAGGTAAACCTACAATCTCCCATCCACTCGTCAAGATTTCTCTTGAAGAGAGTCAGTGAGGGGCTCTGCCCAACATGGATTGGGATTCTGTTCCAGAGTGTAGGGAGCCTCTGGGTTATGAATCTGTCCCACCAGCACGTCCTATTTATTTCTGTGTTGAGGTTTAAGTCTCTTGCTCTCGTGGCTCTGATGGATTTGGATTTTCTGAAGTGGAGCATGTCCATTAATTCCGGATTGGACATGGCCTTGTACGTCAGGCACAGATCACCTCTGAGTAGGCGGTATGCGACTGAATAGAGCTGGACTTTTTTCAGTCGGGCAGCATATGACATATGTTTAAGACCCCCTTATCCTCTTGGTGAGGAACTTTTGGGGTCTTTCCAACTGCTGCAGGTGTCGGGTAAGATACATCCCAAACGGGGCATTGTACTCAATCATTTGCCTGATAAGAGAAGAGTACAGGGGCACAATGACCTCTCTTGATCTAGATGTGAAACCCTTCATGATAAGGTGGGCAATTTAGAAGGTCTTCCTAACCACTTTGGCAATGTGAGTGTCAAATGAGAGGTTACTGTCAACCTGGGTCCCTAGGTCCCTGATTACCTCTTCCGTACTTAATGGATTACCACCTATGTGGTAATTTGTGGGTACCTTGTTTTTCCCAAAGGGTATGACTATACATTTTTTGGCGTTCAGCTTAAGGCCATGGCTCTGGCACCAATTATCCGTTTCTATGATGCCTCTTTGAAGGATGTTTGCGTCCGCTGGAGTATCAATTATGGAGCCCAGATTGCAGTCATCTGCGAACTTTGTCAGCCACAATCCTCCTATGTTTGCCTGCACCTCGGAAAAATAAATGCCGAACAAGAGGGGTCCCAGGACTGAGCCCTGTGGGACACCGCTTGTGACTGGCTTAGAGTCTGACATACCTCCAGCAACTCTGACCCTGTGGGTTCTGTCCTTGAGCCAGTTTGCAACCCAGTTTGTGACATATGGGTTTACATTTAAGCTGGTGAGTTTGTCTATGATGCCCGAGTGGGGTATTGTGTCAAAGGCTTTTGCAAGGTCAAGGTAGGCTGTGTGAACTGCCTTACCCTGATCAATGGCCTTAGTGACTGTTTCAAAAAAGTCGACCAAGTTCAAAAGGCAGGATCTGCCCTTGACAAAGCCAAATTGGGTAGGATCCAATGTCTGTAGGTCCCCAATTTCTTTGTTTATGAGTTCCATAACAATCCTCTCCATAGCTTTGCAGACCAGTCTCGTCAAGCTTATGGGGCGGTAATTTCCAGGGTCCGTAGAAGCACCGCCTTTGTGAAGTGGGACCACTGTTGCCATACACCACTCTTTGGGTACGTATCCTGTAGTAAGGCTAAGATTGAACAGCAGCCTTATGTGTGGGTTTAGTTTCTCTTGGAGTTCATGTAGCACACAGCCCAGGGCACCGTCCGGTCCCATTGATGCTGTGTTTTTAGCTTTAGAGAGGGCTGCTCTCACCTGGGCATCTGAGATGTCAGAGAGGCTACACTCTGCTGGGATAGTTATTTCTCCTTTTGGGGGGGAGGGGGAGGAGAAATTTGCACTGAACCTGTCTGCCAGAATGTTGGCAATGTCAGTGGGTTCAGTGTATTTTGTGTCATTTTGGATGAACTCTGCGCATATCTGGGAGTTTCCACCCAGGTTTATAACATAGCTAAAGAAGGCCTTGTGATTGTCTTTTGCGATTTTTCTCTCAAAGTTGGCCTTGGATGATTTTATGAGTGATCGTAGTTTTTTGCTAGTACTGATCAGAGATGCCTTCCCTTTTAGGGATTTTGCTCTGTCATGTAGTAGCTTCCTCCTCCTGTTGTAAAGTTTGTTTATGGCTGGGGTCCACCAGACTGGGCACATGCCTTTGGGGGAATGAGTCTTGGTTTTATTTGGGATTGCATGATCCATGCATTCTTGAAGGTGCCCGTAGAAGGCATTTGCAAAAGATTCAGCAGTGTGGGTTGTGGTTTCCACTAGCCCAGGGGCCTTAAAGCATACCACTTCAGTCTTAAGAAGTGTGAAGTTGGCTTTTGAGACGTTCTTCACTGTGGTCTTTTGTGCAGGGGGTGGGGGCGGGATGTGGATTTCCAGTGCGATTAATTTATGGTCTGATCTTACCAAAGAGCATAGAGTCCCCATGTTGGTGATGATCAGGTCCAGTATGATTTCCCCTCTTGTGGGAGTGGTAACAAGTTGTTCCATAGCATTTAAGTTTATAAATTCTAGGAACCTTTGGGCTAGGGTGTTGGAGCTAGAGTAGTAGAACTAGAGTAATGCTCCCAGTCTATGTTTGGGTAGTTGAAGTCGCCCAATATAATGGTGTTTGGAGAGACCTTCATATTTTCCAGTGTTCTCAGGAAGGCCGAGTGGGGTTCCTGGGTTTGGAAGGGTGGTCTGTAGCAGGCTATAAACTGGAAGCAGTTTTACCCACTGTTAGTTGCACATGGATAGTCTCTGATGCTTCGTGCTGTGCCACCAACCTGGAGGTGTGGGTATCTTTGACAAACATTGATATTCCCCCTCCTTTTGTGGTTCAGTCCAAGTTTTGGGGCTGAAAAGCATGGTATGAGGTATAACCTGGTAGTGCTGGTAGTGCTGGGGTGCTCTCGGGAGCCTTGAACCAGGTTTCTGTTACTGCACAGACATCGATGTACTCCATGCTAAGGAGAGTTTCGAGTGCATGCATCTTGAGGTTTAGACTTCTGGCGTTGAGTAGCATTACTCAGTTTCTTATCCCTTGTGATACCCAAGGAGGTGGGTTTGTCTTTTGAGCCTTGCCTAAAAATGGCACTACGGGGGTAGCAAGAGCCTTTGCCAATATCCAAAAGCCCAGGGGTGACAGGTGCAAGCTGTCCCTAGCGAAGCATCGTGGCTCGTCGAGCATGTCATCCCAGGCTGACAGGCATTGGATCCCCTTTGAATGACACCAATATTTAAGCCAATTGTTGAAATTGATCATCTTGCTACTCAAGGTCAGGGTCATACCGGCCTGGGCTACATGCTGAGAGAGCTCCTCTATGTCTCTTTTCATGTAGTCCCGGGAGGTACATCTCAGGTCATTCTCACCAGCATGGACAATGACTGAGTCATATTTGTACTTGCCTTGGAGTGACCTGAGTGCTTGTGTTATGTGGCGGATCCTAGCGCCCGACAGGCAGCACACCGCGACCTTCTTCTTGTTCAGCCTGGTGAGTGGGACATCAGTGTGCCTGATGATAGAGTCACCTATTACAAGTGTATCAGGTGTGTTGTTTAGCCTTAAGGGCTGTGACTGTTCGGCACACTGGCTTTGTGAGCTATGTGTTGCACGTGTTTTGTTTTGGGGTAGCGGTTGCTTGGGTGTCTGCTTTGGAGGTCTCTGCTGCTTAGACAGATTTTTATTTAGAGCCTCCGAGTATGTTTTTGTGTGTTTATGTGTTTGGTTTGCTGTAGTGGTAGGTCTATGTGAGACTGGAATTGTAGTGAGTGTGGTTTCCTTCTCCTCCTGACTAGTTACGCCAATACTGAGTTGAGAGAGCTTAGCCTCCAGTTTGGCTATATGGTTGCATCTCTCACATGTGTTGGAATTTGTTGGGAGGAGGAGACGGTTGTCTGTGTACATGAGGCAGTTGTAACATTGCCTCAAGATTCCCAGATTCACCAGCTGGACCGGAGACGAGATTGAAAACTGACCTTTGGACATGCTAGAATAGTATTGGGAATTCCTTTATAATTGAAAAAAGGGGCCAGTGGGGAACAAGGTACTCAAGGGGAGTTTGTGAGGGTGTAGTGCTTTTAATTTTTTAGTGCTGACTTACATAATTGCTTTAGTGCCAGGTAACTTAAATGCAATGTGTTACAGGTAACTTAAATGCAAAAACAACAAACAGTAACTTTCTTTCAAGTGAAACAAGGAAATAAGTACAGTAAGCAATGCAGATATCACTAGGGATCCACAGAAGCGCTGAAAAGCCGCGTTTTAGGTGGAATTAGCGTTTCAGGGAAATAACAAGCATTAATGTACACACACACACACAAATATATATGTACACACACATATATATATATATATATATATATATATATATATATATATATATATATATATATATATATATATATATATATATATATATATATATATATATATATACATATACATATACACACACATATATATATATATATATATATATATATATATATATATATATATATATATATATATATATGTATGTGTGTGCCAGCTTGCACTGCATGTGAATTGTTTTTACTACTGTTTTTGCTACTTTTCTGGGAAAAAAAAACAAAATTGTAAGCCTGTTTCCTACCTTTCCTGTAATTAGTGTTCCAGATACAGATTTGCTGTATCCAGGACTGTTTGTAAGCTTCTGAGCCCCCCAAGCCTTTCTGTGTTGGAGGGAAGCCTTCTAGCTTATCAGTGGGAGTGGTAAGCATTAGGTAACCTGTCTACGACATAGGGAGTGGTTCTGGCCCAGAATTGGTAGTTATTGGCCGTTTGGGCGGTCTTCCATCTCTCTCAACCTTCTAATTTTCTGTCCTGTAACTCCTGGGCTCATCTCATTTGCTCACTCAAAAAAAAAAAAAAAATGTATCTGCTTTGACTGTATTTGTGTTTCTTCCTACTTTATTTTGCTTTTGCGTCATCTTAAAAGTACTCAATTGTATTTATTACTGCTTCGTGTAACTCATTCCAAGCCTTTTAGTTTAAGCACTTGGGCTTCAGACCAGTTGTTATACATTAAGGAGGATTGTGGCCTGCACTGTGATGGCAGGACAGGTAGCTTACATCCTTCTAAGTTGGGAACTGCTGATTGAGGGCTCAGTGTCTGTTATTCTAAAAGTGTATTAGTTCTGGTTTAAGCACTTGGGCTTCAGGCCAGTTATTTTACATTAAGAAGGTTCGTGGTCTGCACTCTTGTGGGAGGAGAGGCTGGACTCTGCCCTTCTGAACTGGGAATTTCTGGTTAAAAGCTTATAGTGCCTGCATATTTGAACTGTTTCTTACTGAAATTGGTACACCTTGTTTGTTGTAGCATAGACTAGATCCAGGCCTGCTGAATCTAGCTTTGTTTGTATGCTTGTTGTTTGCATGTTATTTCCCTGAAACGCTAATTCCACCTAAAACGCGGCTTTTCAGCGCTTCTGTGGATCCCTAGTGATATCTGCATTGCTTACTGTACTTATTTCCTTGTTTCACTTAAATGAAAGTTACTGTTTGTCGTTTTTGCATTTAAGTTACCTGTAGCACATTGCATTTAAGTTACCTGGCACTTGCTCACTAAAGCAATTATATAGGTCAGCTAAAATTAAAAGCACTACACCCTCACAAACTCCCCTTGAGTACCTTGTTCCCCATTGGCCCTTTTTTCAATTATAAAGGAATTCCCAATACTATTCTAGCATGTCCAAAGGTCAATTGTCAATCTCCTCTCCGGTCCAGCTGGTGAATCTGGGAATCTTGAGGCAATGTTACAACTGCCTCATGTACACAGACAACCCTCTCCTCGTCCCAACAAATTCCAACACATGTGAGAGATGCAACCATATAGCCAAACTGGAGGCTAAGCTCTCTCAACTCAGTACTGGCGTAACCAGTCAGGAGGAAAAGGAAACCACACTCTCTACAATTCCAGTCTCGCATAGACCTGCCACGACAGCAAACCAAACACATAAACACACAAAAACATACTTGGAGGCTCTAAATAAAAATCTGCCTAAGCAGCAGAGACCTCCAAAGCAGACACCCAAGCAACCGCTACCCAAAAACAAAACACGTGCAACACATAGCTCACAAAGCCAGTGTGCCGAACAGTCACAGCCCTTAAGGCTAAACAACACACCTGATACACTTGTGATAGGTGACTCTATCGTCAGGCACACTGACTTCCTGCTCACCAGGCTGAACAAGGAGAACGTCATGGTGAGCTGCCCGTCGGGCGCTAGGATCCGCCACATAACACAAGCACTCAGGTCACTCCATGGCAAGTACAAATATGACTCAGTCATTGTCCATGCTGGTGTGAATGACCTGAGACGTACCTCCCTGGACTACATGAAAAGAAACATAGAGGAGCTCTCTCAGCATGTAGCCCAGGCCGGTATGACCCTGACCTTGAGTAGCATCTTACCCTCACCAAGAATGATGCCACAATATGAAGACAAGATGATCAATTTCAACAATTGGCTTAAGTATTGGTGTCATTCAAAGGGGATCCAATGCCTGTCAGCCTGGGATGACGTGCTCGACAAGCCACGATGCTTCGCTAGGGATGGCTTGCACCTATCACCCCTGGGCTTTCGGATATTGGCAAAGGCTCTTGCTACACCCATAGTGCCTTTTTTAGGCAAGGCTCAAAAGACAAACCCACCTCCATAGGTATCACAAGGGATAAGAAACTAAGAGTAATGCTACTCAACGCCAGAAGTCTAAACCTCAAGATGCATGCACTCGAAACTCTCCTTAGCATGGAGAACATCAATATCTGTGCAGTAACAGAAACCTGGTTCAAAGCTCCCGAGAGCACCCCAGCACTACCAGGTTATACCTCATACCATGCTTTTCTGCCCCAAAACTTGGACCGAACTCCAAAAGGAGCGGGAGTATCAATATTCGTCAAAGATACCCACACCTCTAGGTTGGTGGCACAGCACGAAGCATCAGAGACTATCCATGTGCAACTAACAGTGGGTAAAACTGCCTTCCAGTTTATAGCCTGCTACAGACCACCCTCCCAAACCCAGGAACTCCACTCAGCCTTCCTGAGAACACTGGAAAATACGAAGGTCTCTCCAAACACCATTATATTGGGTGACTTCAACTACCCAAACATAGACTGGGAGCAATACTCTAGCTCCAACACCCTAGCCCAAATGTTCCTAGAATTTATAAACTCAAATGCTATGGAACAACGTGTTACCACTCCCACAAGAGGGGAAAACATACTGGACCTGATCATCACCAACATGGGGACTCTATGCTCCAGACCAGAAGTGTATCCCTCACTGGTAAGATCAGACCATAAACTAATCTCACTGGATATTCACATCCCGACCCAACCCCCTGCCCAGAAAACCACAGTGAAAAACTTCTCTAAAGCAAATTTCACACTCCTCAAAACCGAGGTGGAATCCTTCAAAGCCCCCAGGCCTGTGGAAAATACGGCCTAGACCACAGAATCCTTTATAAACACATTCTATGAACACCTTCAGGAATGCATGGATCATGCAATCCCAAACAAGACCAAGATCCAATCCTCCAAAGGCAGACGTCCTGTCTGGTGGACCCCAGACATAAACAAACTATACAATAGAAGGAGGAAGCTACTACATGATAGAGCAAAATCCCAAAAAGGGAAGGCATCTCTGATCAGTATTAGCAAAAAACTACGGGCACTAATAAAATCGTCCAAGGCCAGCTTCGAGAGAAAAATTGCACAGGACACTAAGGATAATCACAAGGCTTTCTTTAGTTATGTTAGGAACCTGGGTGGGAATTACCAAATATGCTCAGAATTAGTCCAAAAATGACAAAAGATACACCAAACCCACAGACATTGGCAACATCCTAGCTGACAGGTTCAGCGCAAACTTCTCCCCCCCCTCCCCACCAAAAGGGCTAATATCTATCCCAGCAGAGTGCTGCTCCCCTGACATCTCAGATGCTCAGGTATGAGCTGCCCTCTCCAAAGCAAGAAACACAGCATCAATGGGACCAGACGGTGTCCCGGGCTGCGTCCTACATGAACTCCAAGAAGAGCTAAACCCAAACATGAAACTACTGTTCAATCTCAGCCTTACTACAGGATATGTACCCAAAGAGTGGCGTACAGCAACAGTGGTCCCTCTCCATAAAGGCGGTGCCTCAACGGATCCTGGAAACTATCGCCCCATAAGTCTCACTAGCTTGGTCTGCAAAGCTATGGAAAGGATCATCATGGACCTTATAAATAAAGATATTGGGGACCTACAGACACTGGATCCTACCCAGTTCGGCTTTGTTAAGGGCAGATCCTGCCTCTTAAACCTGGTCAATTTCTTTGAAACAGTCACCAAGGCCATTGACAAGGGGAAGGTGGTCCACACAGCCTACCTGGACCTCGCAAAAGCCTTCGATACAATACCCCACTCGGGCATTATAGATAAGCTCACCAGCTTAAATATAAACCCCTATGTCACTAGATGGGTTGCAAACTGGCTCAAGGACAGAACCCACATGGTTAGAATAGTTGGATCCATGTCAGACTCCAAACCAGTTACAAGTGGCGTCCCACAAGGCTCAGTCTTGGGACCTCTTGTTCGGTATATATTTCTCGGAGGTACAGGCCAACATGGAAGGACTGTGGCTGACCAAGTTCGCAGATGACTGCAAACTGGGCACCATAATAGACTCTCCAGCTGACACAAGCATCCTCCAAAAGGGCCTCATAGAAACAGACAACTGGTGCCAGAGCCATGGCCTCAAGCTAAACTCCAAAAAGTGTATAGTCATCCCTTTGGCAAAAACAGTGCCCACAAATTACCACATAGGTGGTAATCCATTAAGTACAGAAGAAGTAATTACGGACCTGGGGACCCAAGTTGATAGCAATCTCTCATTTGACAACCACGTGGCCAAAGTGGTTAGAAAAACATTTTATATAGCCCACCTAATAATGAAGGGATTCACATCTAGATCAGGGGAGGTCATCGTGCCTCTTTACTCATCCCTCATCAGGCCCATAATTGAGTGCAATGCCCCTTTTGGGA
>NC_056733.1:1399523060-1399525560 GCF_019279795.1 Protopterus annectens
AAAACAAAACACATGCAACACATACTTCAATAAATCAGTGTGTCGACCAATCGCAGCCCTTAAGGCCAAACACCTTGCCTGATACACTAGTAATAGGTGACTCCATAGTCAGACACACTGATGTCCCACTGACCAGGCTGAACAAGGAGAAGGTGACTGTGAGCCGTCTATCGGGAGCTAGGATCCGCCACATAACACACGCACTCAGGTCACTCCAAAGCAAGTACAAATATGACTCTGTCATTGTCCATGCTGGTGTGAATGACCTGAGACGTACCTCCCTGGACTACATGAAAAGAGACATAGAGGAGCGATTATGTAGCCCAGGCTGGTATGACCCTGACCCTGAGCAGCATCTTGCCCTCACCAAGAATGATACCACAATACAAAGACAAGATGATCAGCTTTAACAATTGGCTCAAGTACTGGTGTCATTCTAAGGGGATCCAATGTCTGTCTGCCTGGGATGATATGTTGGACAAGCCACGCTGCTTCGCAAGGGATGGCTTACACCTGTCACCACTGGGCTTCCAGATATTGGCTAAGGCTCTTGCCACCCCCATAGTGCCTTTTTTAGGCAAGGCTCAAAAGACAAACCCACCTCCTTAGAAAACAAAAATGGAAAAAAACTAAGGGTAATGCTGCTCAACGCCAGAAGTCTAAATCTCAAGATACAGGCACTTCATGCACTCCTCAGCATGGAGAACATAGACGTCTGTGCAGTAACTGAAACCTGGTTCAAGGTTCCTGAGAGCACCCCTGCGCTACCAGGCAATACCTCGTATCATGCTTTTCGGCCCCAAAACCCGGGCCGAACCACAAAGGGAGGGGGAGTGTCCATATTCATAAAGGACACCCACACCTCCAGGTTAGTAGCAACACATGAAGCATCAGAGACCATACAGGTGCAACTAACCATAGGCAAAACTGCTATACAACTGGTAGCATGTTACAGACCACCCTCCCAATCTCAAGAACCCCACTCAGCCTTCCTGAAGACATTGGAGGATATGAATGTATCACAAAATACCATCATACTGGGAGACTTCAACTACCCAAACATAGATTCGGTATATTATTCTAGCCCTAATATCCTAGCCCAAAGGTTCCTGGAATTCATAAATTCAAATGCACTGGAACAACTAGTCACCTCTCCCACTAGGGGAGATAATATACTAGACCTGATCATCACAAACATGGGGACAAAATGCTCCACACCGGAAGTATACCCCTCACTAGTGAGATCTGACCACAAACTAATCACCCTGGATATACATATCCCACCTCCACCCCCAGCACAAAAGACCACAGTGAAAAACTTCTCAAAAGCAGACTTCACTCTTCTTAAGACTGAGATGGTATCCTTTAAGCCCACTGTGCCAGTGGATACCACATCCCACAATGCTGAATCCTTCACAAATGCTTTCTATGGACATCTCCAAGAATGCATGGATCATGCAATCCCAAACAAATCCAAGTCCCTCTCCACCAAATGTAAGCATCCTGTCTGGTGGACCTCAGCCATAAACAAATTGTATAACAAAGAAGGAAGCTACTGCACGTCAGAGCGAAATCCCATGAAGGGAAGACATCTCTGATCAACATTAGCAGAAAACTACGTTCTCTCATAAAACATCCAAGGCAAACTTTGAGAGAAAAATCGCTAAGGACACTAATGATAACCACAAAGCCTTCTTCAGCTATGTTAGAAACCTGGTGGAAACCCTCAGATATGCTCAGAGTTGGTTCACAACAACAAAATTACACTGAACCCACAGATATTGCCAACATTCTGGCTGACAGGTTCAGTGCAAATTTCTCCCTCCTTCACCCCAAAAGAAGAAATACTTATCCCAGCTGAATGTAATCTCCTGTCATCTCAGATGTCCAAGTGAGAACCGCCCTAAACAAAGCAAAAACACAGCATCAATGGGACCTGACGGTATCCTGGGTGCGTGTTACGTGAACTCCAAGAGGAGCTAAACCCACACATAAAATGCTATTTAACCTTAGCCTTACTTGGGATATGTACCTGAACACTGGCGTACAGCAACAGTGGTCCCACTCCACAAGGGGGGTGCCTCTACAGACCCTGGAAACTACCAGCTTAACTAGCCTGGTCTGCAAAGCTATGGAAAGAATCATTATGGAACTCATAAACAGAGACATAGGGGACCTACAGACACTTGACCCCACCCAGTTCGGCTTTGTAAAGGGCAGATCCTGCCTTTTAAACCTGGTTGACTTTCGAAACAGTCACTAGAGCCATTGATGAGGGCAAAGCAGTCCATACAGCATACCTGGACTTGGCTAAGGCCTTCGACACAATACCCCACTCAGGCATCATAGATAAGCTAAACAGCTTAAAAGTAAACCCTTATGTCACTAGATGGGTTGCAAACTGGCTAAAGGACAGAACCCATAAAGTTAAAATCGCTGGAGCAATGTCAGACTCAAAGCCAGTCACAAGTGGTGTCCCACAGGGATCTGTCCTGGGACC